>NW_006487348.1:0-674 GCF_000325575.1 Pteropus alecto | reverse complement strand
GAAAGACAGCAGCGAACCCAACTGTGATTCAGACGTCCGTCCGGTGGAAATTTTATCTTCCTTTATCTTTTTTTAACGTGAGGCAAGAAAAAACTGTCCTGCGGTTTTAGATTTCTCGAGCAACCTTTGGATCACGACGAAGTGGACGGTGCTTTTGCAACACTCGAAAGCGGCCCTGGCACAGGCTCGCTGAGCGGGTCCCAGGCTTCAGAGCACCAGAGTCACCTGCTGCGCGCTGCTGTGCAGTGCCGATTCTGAGCCCTGCCTGCAGAAGGTTCTGGTTCTCTCCAGCTGAGCCCTAGGGTCGGCATTTATAGCCCCAGCGTGGGTAATCCTGATAGAGGGAGGGTATTGGTTGAGCCATAGCTGCCGCCACAAATGACCACCAATGGTTTCCAGCATGAAGTTACTCTCATACGGGTCTGGAGATCCGAAGTCTGACAAGAACCCCGTGGGGCTAAAACCAAGGTGTCGGCAGGCCAGTGTTCCTCCTGGGAGAACCTGTCCCTTCGCTTCGTTGTGCAGGGACCTCATCTCCTGTGTCCACTCGGCCACCTTGGACGCCGCTTGTTTCCGCGTCTCGGTTATCGTGAATAAAGGTGCGGTGACTATGGCCGCGCGGATCTCTGTTTGCGCCGCCGATTTTAATTTCTTTGGCCAAATACCCAGAAGTG
>NW_006487347.1:0-674 GCF_000325575.1 Pteropus alecto | reverse complement strand
TGGCCAAAGAGACATGGGCTGACATCTCAACAAGGGAACTGGGGATGCGCGACGTTGTGGGGTACTGAAGATCAGGAAAGTAAATGACAGCAGCTGTCACATGGAGCCTCCAACACGGGTCATCCTCATCCACAGGCAAGCTTCAGAAGTCCGGCAGGAGGAGAAGCTGTGTCTGTGGCTTTGTGTTCAAAATCAGTTATCGCAGAAGGGTAGGGGACTGAGTTTTCAAAGCAGGTGTCTTTCCGGACAGTGAGTAGCAAGCCAGGCCTTCTGAGACTGTCCCTTGATGCCACAGCACATGTTTCAAGCTCTGTCTTGTTCACGGCTTGCTGTTGAACTTGCCGTCGAAGCTGCCAGCTGAGCTGTCTCTAGTTGTTCATTTGTCACTGGTTGTTCAGAAATTAATGCCTTACTGGTCTATCCTGGCTTGAGGTGATTGCTTCCGGTGTGACCTAGCTAGGCTGCTCACTCTTGTTGGGCCACGGTTGCTTAAACTGTTAAATAAGTGGATAGTTTGGAGGATAGCTCTCAAAAGCCTCTTTGAGCTCTAAGATCTTAGGATTCCCTGTTCTTCAGAGAGTGGAAATACAGGAAATGGTTCAAAGTGGCTGTTGCACACTCGAAAGGTGGCTAGTGCAGCTGAGGAACTGCATTTTTAATTTTAATTAATTTAA
>NW_006487346.1:0-674 GCF_000325575.1 Pteropus alecto | reverse complement strand
ACCTCTTTCAAAGTTTCCGTACTGTTTCCTGGACCAAGCTCAGTCTCTCAGCTACAATCACAACCCAACCAACCTTTTCAGTCTCCTGGCCTCCTGTAGCTCCCTCCTGTGAACCTTCTGGATGTCTGAATGTTAGTCCCTGGGGCGTTTCCCCCAGAATGCTCAGACTCTTCACTTTGAGGTAGTTGTTTATTAACTAAAATGGCAACAAATTTTGACCTTCACATGTCTAGTCAATATTTATTAAATGACTATAATAGACCAGACTGCAGGATTACAGAAGGCTACAAGACCTGGTCTTTTGCCCTTCAAGAGCTCACAGTACCTCTGAAGAGAACACACACGTGCATGCATGTGCACACACACACACACACTCACAGCAAGGCAACAATAGCCCAGTGCCAACTGGCATAGGCAGTCACTAAGGACTGGAACAGTCTTGGGAGGCGTTAGGAAGAAGGTGGCCTTGACCCAGGCCTGGAACAGACTCACGGAGAGGAATCAATGTCCCTCAAGGTAAGAGGAATGGTGTGAGAACACAATCTCAGAGGCAGGAATGTGTGTGGAGTATTTGTGAGCAGGTAACAAACTGTCTTGGCTAAGGGCTCTCCAAGGAGGAGGGCAGTGGATTTTAAAGCTGGGAGGGATCTGGGAACCAATGGGGAGGGGAGACA
>NW_006487345.1:0-674 GCF_000325575.1 Pteropus alecto | reverse complement strand
AAAGGATAACTTAAATGCACAAATTCTTTTAAAGACACAAATGACTAAAGTAAACATAAGAATAATGTGTGTTGCCCTATATCTACTTCTTCTTGGAGAATAAAATTTTATTCTAAAATGTATATCAGTAACAATGAAATACCAGAAGCGGGTCATTATAATAAAAACGAAAAGAGAAATATTTGCTTACAATTTTTTTCCTGAAAAACAAAATTATCACTGTAACATACTGCCAATGCTCATTTGTCTGTATTTGAATTATTCATTTTATGGATTATCCAAGAAAATTTTAAAGTTATTGCATGAATTCTGCCTAATATTTAGCTATACAACAGGATGCTTTTATCCTCAAGTAAATACATTCTCAAGGAATGCAAATACAATTGAACATTTGCTTAAATAAACATAATTAGGAAGATAAATGTATACTTAGGATAAGTGCTCCAAAGCAAAATATTGGTTTGCATCACAATTTCTCTCTTTTGGACATAATAAAAACAACCCCCACCCCCCAAAAAACAAAAACCTCAGACTGTACTGTAGTATTGATATTAGAAGTAACAAATTATACAACACATATACAGAAAAAGACAACTAAGTTATTTCAAACACAAAGCACAGAAAAATTTAAAGGTGTTTAATGAAGTTTATTACTTAAAAAGTTATATATATAT
>NW_006487344.1:0-672 GCF_000325575.1 Pteropus alecto | reverse complement strand
CAAGGAGTTTAAAGTTGCTGGAATGTAGAGTTAAAAGCAAGACTCAATAGACTATGATAATAGGAGGTAGACAGGTCCCAGATCACAGAGAGCTGTGTAAATCTCATTGAGGAGTCACATGTGCATATTATGTGACTATGTGAAGAATCAACTTGAAGAGCCAAAATTGTTACCAAGGAAAATGGTTAGGAAGCTATTTGTGCATCAGAAAAAATATGAGGAATTCAATTAGAGCAGCAGAAGAAGCCAGACCCATGTTTAAATCTCAACTCTCTCGCTATGTAATCTTGAACAAGGTCCTGATCTTCCTATGCTTCAGTTTCATCTGTAAAGATGGTATAAATGCTTACAAGAATTATATGCTATCATCGCATTTTGCCAAAGAGGACAGTAACAACTGAAATAAGGATGAATTAGAGGGACAGATTAGACAAATACATAGACGTTAACAGGACATGTTGACTGATTTAATATGAGAACTGAGAGAGGGGTGAGATTTAAGAATGACCCCATGTTTCAATTATGGAGACTATTAACTGATAATAGAAAACACAGGAAGAGAGAATGGTCTAGTGAAAATGATAAGATCTATATATTATAATTGAACTTGAAATAGATCCAGATGAAAATGTCTAGCAAGTATTAAACATATGGATCCTGAATGCAAGAGAG
>NW_006487343.1:0-674 GCF_000325575.1 Pteropus alecto | reverse complement strand
GGGGAATCAGGACCCTCACACGGTGCTGGTGGCACAGCCGTTTTGGAAAACGGTCTGGCAGTTCCTCAAAGTGTTAAACACAGAGTTACCATATGACTCAGCAATTTCATTCCTAGGTTATATACCCAAGAGAACTGAAAGCATGTTCACACAAAAACCTGTACGTGAATGTTCACAGCGCCATTATTCATAATAGCCAAAAAGTAGGATCAATCCACATGTCCATCAACTGTGAATGGATAAACAAAACGCGGTACACATCACCACACCGAGGCAAGATGCTGACAATAGGAAAAGCTGAGAGGGTACATGGGGACTCTGTATTCTCCACTCAACTCTTCTGTAAACTTGAAATCGCTCAAAAAAAAAGTCTATTTAAAAATGTGGTCTATCAATACAATGAGATATTATTGAGCCATAAAAAAGAACGAAGTACTAATACATGCTACATTGATAAACCTTGAAATCACTATGCTAAGTGAAAGAAGCCAGACACGAAAGGCCATACATAGTATGATTCCATTTATGAGATGTCCAGAATAGGCAGATCCATAGAGCCAGAGGCTAAGTCAGCATCTGCCAGGGCCTGGAGGAGAGTGGACAGTGACTGCTAATGGGTATGAGCTTTCTTTTGAGAGCTGATAAAAATGTTCTGAAATTAGGTAGTGGTGATG
>NW_006487342.1:0-674 GCF_000325575.1 Pteropus alecto | reverse complement strand
CGGCAAAGGGCACTCGCGCCCTTTCTCGGCCTTGGTGCGTCCTGCCGACAGCTTCCCAGAGCGCTGGGGCCACTGTGTGTGCACAGAACGGGCTGATTCCTCCACGTCAATGGTGAAGCTTTGGGGACACAAAGTGCCCCGCCTTTGACCAGAGGAGCTGAGGCTCAATTTCCATCCCCTCCCTGTGTCCCCAGAGTCCAGGGCGGCCCCGGCCCCTCTAGTGAAGCCTGCTCAGGGCCTTGCCTGCGGCCGGCACTAACACACTCTGCTCGTTCCTCAGGTTCATTTTGTCCCCCGCCCCCAGCCACCCCTGGTTCAGAAGAGTTGGCGTAGGAAGCGGTTGGACTGTGTTCAGAATCATCATTAAAAACGCTGGGAAGACCCAAGACAGAGCAGGGGAGGATGCCCTCGGGCTGGGTCAGCGCAGCTGCTGACCCACCTCCCCGGCCCATCCAGTCCAGGGGTGCTGTGGGGAGCAAGGCCGGGAGCTGCCAGACGAGGCCGGGGCCAGCCTGGCCGGGCCTGGCCGCTCTGGATGGCGGACGGACGTCCTCTCTGCTCCTGACTCCCTCCTGACGTCTGCGTCCTTGCTGGGGGCCGCCCGCTCTGCAGAGACGCGGCAGACCGTCCTCTTCCTCTTCACCGTCACGGCTTTGGCCTTCTCGTCGGAGGTG
>NW_006487341.1:0-674 GCF_000325575.1 Pteropus alecto | reverse complement strand
ATAATTATATTAACCAATGTTATTCCAATAAACTTAATTTTTAAAATGTTAAAAAAAAAGCATCTTAGCAGAATTACAGTATTTGTCAATGTAATAATTTCTGTGAAGCTAAATGTAGCTCAGTACATTTCTCAAAGCAAATGTCTCAAACCCGTCAGCCTTCCAATGCCATTTTATATCTATACCCAAATTTTTAAATCTCACTGCCATCAGACACCTAGTCATTTCCAGAACCTTATGTGTGCTATTGACTAACTTGTTTAGTTGCTAAGCAATTACTAATTATATATTTCAATTGTAACATTATTATAAAATTATGGGAAGTTTTAGCTCTTTGGGTATGGGAAAAGCCAGTCTAAGATGTCAAGAACTTGGACATATTTCTGGAGGAACTAACCAACCATTCACTATTTTGCATTCATATAATATAAGGAAAATTTTCCTAAATTTTCTCAAGTTTTCCTGATGGCCAAATCAATGGCTTTCGGAATTAAATTGGACAATATTTGCTTCGTAATTTTACTCTATGTTTTATATTTCCATATTTTTAATTTCTACCATTGTGTTAGTTTGAAGCCTTTTAAAATAAAATCGAGGTGGATTGTCATAACCTTTATCACTAAGATTATGTGTCCCTTGATGTCAAAGATGTCATCTTCATAAATTAGGTGTTG
>NW_006487340.1:0-673 GCF_000325575.1 Pteropus alecto | reverse complement strand
CTCCTAAGATCAGTGTTAGCACCCCCATTTTACAAAGAACCTGAATCTCAAAGAGGTCAAGTCATTTGTCCAAAGTCACACAGCTAGAAAGTGGCTGATCTGAGATTCAAGCTCTAAATCAAAATCATATGCTCTCTGCCTGGTTCCTTCTCCTTAGTGGAAACTCAGTAGTCAGCTGCATCCACTCTCTATCTGCCTGCACAGGTGTCTTCTCTTCACTTTCTGACAACAACTGAAGGCTTCTGAAGAAGGCTCCTCTGCCTCTTTCTGTTCCCCATCATCCTTGGGCAAGCTGGCTCCCACCAGAGGAGGCTGGGACGTTCATTACAAGGCTAACAAGTTGCTGCATCTGTCACTCAGTTACAGAACCTGTATAAGTTTTGAAGACTGGCATAGAGGGGCTGTCTCCCACCAAGCAGGAGTGGCAGAAGGGGCTCCAACAAGGTTAGGCAGTGTCTGGGTGCAGCAGCAGCTACACGCTGGAGAGTTCTTATCCTGGGTGTCTGTGGCAACTGATAACCAACTCCCCAGACTCCAGGCTGACAAAATGACAGCCTAGGAGGCAGGGACTTCAGGTTCTATTTCCAAGGCTCAAAAGGCAGTACAGGGTTCTGAGCCAGACTGCCTGCGTTTGAATCCTCGCTCTCCTATCTACAAGCTCTATGACCTTGGG
>NW_006487339.1:0-673 GCF_000325575.1 Pteropus alecto | reverse complement strand
CTGGTCGATATAGCATTTTCTAGTATTTCTATCTTTCCGTTGTTTTACCAGTATGATTTATTAAACATCGCACAAGCCTGGATGTACCACCAAAAGGAGACTCATTTCAATTAATAGAAGAAAACACTAATTTATAGGGCAGATGGTTTAGGAAATGGTTAATCTCTTTTAAATAAATCATTTTTGCCTTAGGAAAAGATTGGGTGTACTAAAGTGCAAGTGTCTACAAAGAAAGGCATAGGTCCTCCGTTGTTTATGCAGTCTACGTGGGTGCACGTGCATTGCCTTACAGAGCAGTTGTCCCAGAATAACTGGTAGGGGGGTTCCTTATTCTTCCCCGTAGGACCTGTCCCTATTTCCACTGTTTCCTGGGACCTGCATCATCCGTTTTTCTCATACTCTCTTCCTACTTTGATTTCCCTCAAGCCAGTCTAAGAGGTAGGAGGAAGATAAGAAGTTGAGTAAAGACCTCACAGGAAGAGAAAGCAGTGTGTAAACAAAAATAATCAGACTGTTTTGAGATTAACTCAGGAGTGGAAGCCTAGGCATTATATGCCTAACTAAGCCATTTGGAAGAGAACTCCAGGACAGTGAGATTAAAAAACAATAGGCTAGCAGTACAAAAAGGGAAAAAATCCTGGTATGTGTATATATGTGTAAATGAGTGTGTTAA
>NW_006487338.1:0-673 GCF_000325575.1 Pteropus alecto | reverse complement strand
AAGTCCAAAGCTTTTGTCCTGGTGCTCATTATAGAATATGATTATAAACTAGTCATTAGATGAAAAAGATAATTCCATTGCCTTATTGCCAACATTATATCATATCTCAAAATAAGGTGTAACTGTATAACAACTGTTTATCGATATGTTGTATAATTGTTGATCAGTTGAGAAATGAGAAATTCCAACCTAGTTTCTTTTCTGTAAAAAAAGAAAAGGATAAAAGAAAAGCATATTAAACTTGAAAGTTTCATCTTTAATTTAGTAATGACCAAAGTGCCTAAAAGTATGTAGTTACTTGATTTTTTTCTTCATTCATGTGTCTTGTGTGTTTATAGTTAAAGAGGTTGAGCAACATTTGACATTTGATTATTTTCTATTTTGATATCATTTTTTTCCTCTTTATCTTTTCAGTTTATCATTAGGGCCTTGACTAGATAGCATTGCCAAAAAATCACAAAACAATTCAATTTGTATTTATAATGTGCAGCATGAAACATTTTATTCCTCTGTTTCTAAACAATTTTCTTAAACATAAAGATATTTAGCAAAGCTTTAAATGATTAACTAAGCCAGGTGCCAAACAGGTTTAGTTTTTCATTGCAGGTATCAAATATTACCATCTCACCAAGGCAAGTTATGGAGTCAGCAGTTACCTATTACATCGTGCGTG
>NW_006487337.1:0-673 GCF_000325575.1 Pteropus alecto | reverse complement strand
TAAGAGCATTGTTTGTGACATGGGAGTCTCACAAATCCAGGAGTTAGAGCAGGCCTGCACGTGGTGCAGCACTGTGCAATCTTAGTCCATGGCACAAACAGTAGGATGAGTTAAATCTCTTGGGGAATTTCAACCAGGGACATGTTGCCGATTTAAAGCTAAATTACATTTCATGATGAACTGGCTGTTACTGAAATGCTAACTGACCAACACATAAGATACTCTCCCCAGACATATACTACCAAAAGAACACCAACATACAGAAAATATTTCGGCTCCTATTCATCAGTAATGGACAGAAAAGATTTTGTCACATAATAGACTATTAAAAGCAGAGTGGGTCAATGAAATGTTATAAAAGACACAGGTCTTTCAAATCAGTTTTATTAAGCCAGGTATTAATAAACTCGAAGAATTAATTTAAAAAGAATGAAAGCACTACATTTGACTCCCACATTTTTGGGGGGTGGGGGGGGGTCAGTGCTTTCATTCTCCAATCCAATGTTATTGTTTCTACTTAGACTAACTTCTGCATTTACCAATATTTTTATGTGGGCCTAAAATATGCTATGTTGTCACAATAAATTTATTTTTCCTTCCCTGGGACAAAACATAAAAAAATGGGGGAAGGAATATTAAGATGCATTCTATCAGGTAAGGAAAGGTTAAAAAA
>NW_006487336.1:0-673 GCF_000325575.1 Pteropus alecto | reverse complement strand
AAATCATGAGGTTGCAGCTGAATAGTTTATCGGCCTGTTTCTTACTTTTGCAGAGTCTAATGGCCTTCTTTCATGTTATCCTCTGTCCATTTTAGCCCAAACTGCCAGTGTGTCTTCTGATGTAAAATTCTCAAGTACTTCATGGATCTCCTGGGCGTGTCATGGGAAGGCACTCCATTGGACAAGAGGCTGCTCCCCAGATCTTTACAAATAATTTCACCTCTAATTTGGGCGTCGACCAATATATCTGAAGGAATCCATGAGCCACACAACTAATCCTCAAAGAGTGCTCTGTGAGACTGAATATTCTGAGCTTTTAATCCTTCAGGGGCAATTGCAAAAGCTTGCACAGCCAGATCGCTGGAAGTTTTCTCTACAACAGAAAAGGATTAATTGCTTTCTTGACAGTGGATCCGCTAATGTCAGAATCTTTTGCAATCTGGATAGACTGAAAATTTCCAAAATCGTAAAGTCCTGGTTTCCTTATGCTTACTACTTCTTCCCACAATTTGTCTCTTTCTTCTCACATTTAAGGCAAGATGCCTTCAATATCTACATTTCTACCAAAATTCGATTTAAGATGATCTACATGTTGTGTAGGACATATTGATCTCAAACAAATAGCCAGAAATTTCTGGAGCAAAATGGGTTTACTCAGGAACAACAAAGAATT
>NW_006487335.1:0-673 GCF_000325575.1 Pteropus alecto | reverse complement strand
ATGACTTGCTGAAGGTCAGGAAGGGTGGAGGGTTTCGTGATTCTCAAACGGGCTTCCTGTAGTAATGGGGATGGAAAATGTCAAAATCCTGGAGGCCAAGTTGAAGTGCTCTCTGTCAGGAGCAAAGCAGATACGATGATCAACATGATGAGGAAGGTCAGAAATCCAGCAGGACCTCCCCAGAGAGCCATGACTCCTGCTCACAAGCCCACGGTGACCATCAGGCAAAAGGGATGGGCAGCCGACCTGGATGCTTACTGTTGAACTCAAGGCATAAAAACAAGCAAGGGCAAAACACGAAAGTGGATGATCAACAGGCTGAGAGTGGCCTCCCAACAACAGACTGGATTCTCTGTCCAGTTTCCAGAACTGAGATGCTTTTCAGACTTGGAACGAGTACAAGGAGAGGCCAGGTTTTGATGAGGACGGACCTTCCAACAAAGTGGCGAGTGCAAAAGTCCTTCCGGCCTTTCCCAAAGAGCCATGTGGCCATTGCCTTCAGTAAGTGCACATGGGCAAGCAGAAACTACCCTGACATTCAGATGGATCTAGTGAGTCAGTTTACATCTACCCAGTGATCCGAAGGATCATCATGTGCCCTGTTCTTGAAGTGGCGCCTGGGGGTGGGGCCAGGCAATAAACAGACACCTGTCCCAGGTCCCGCTCAAAGGCG
>NW_006487334.1:0-673 GCF_000325575.1 Pteropus alecto | reverse complement strand
TCCAAACAGAAGCTTACAGAGTGGAAGCGGCTCTTTCAAAGCCTTTGCCTCCAACATCATTCGTAAGAATGACCTAACTTCTGACTTAAGCATATTTACATCCCTGACTTAGTACTCCATTCGTTGGTTAGTGTCACTCTTAAACATCTTTGGGAGACGGTTTCAATTTCCCTATCGTTACAAAACATTTACTGTTCGTTTATGGAATGGCCCTTCTGAGGACACAGATTTCTCCTAACCCCTATTCTCAAGAATTTGTAAGTAAGGGAAACACAAGACCCACAAAGAGGTAAATCAGAAGTTCAGTCTAAAATTACTAAGTACATAGATATGCAAGGTCATCTGTACCCTGCATAGTTTGCTGGAATACATTAATATAATAAAAAAGGGACATGTTTCATTACAAAGGGAATTGGCTCATTCTGTAATCATAAGTAATTTAAAAAAAAATTTGTACAGCCATTTAAGCCATTTCCAGTGGATCGTAGAGTAATTGGTATTACTGTAGTAGATAACATTTACTATGAGCATCCTATTTTCCAGGCTCTGTGCTTTTAAACAGCAGAGGATACTGACTCCCTTTACAAAACATTCCCCACTGTAAAATGGGTATACTCGGTCACAAAACTTTACTTTCGTCAACTTTCCCAGTTTGTACTGGTTTCATGCTTAC
>NW_006487333.1:0-673 GCF_000325575.1 Pteropus alecto | reverse complement strand
CCCGCATGGCAGATGTCAGTGGTGTGAAGAGTGACACCTGGGCCCAGCAGCAGGGGCAGTGGTACCTGTGTGGGACCTGACCTAAGGTGGATGGTGGATCTATTCCTGGCTGTATGGACTCAATCCTATTCTGTGGCCTTCCCCAAAATAGTATGAATCCCAGTATCATTGATATACATACTACTTGATGTCTAAGTTAGAAAAATTTAGGATTTCATTGTTTGATCCAAAAAGTGAGTAAAAAACGATCTGGGGAAAGGTTTCAGAAGAATTCACTTTTAAAAGTGATTTTAAGACCTTCCCCCATCACTGACCTCAGCGGTTCTCAGTCCAGTGAGAGTCAGGCTTGCCTGTGGGCTTCTTACAGCACACTTCTTACAGCACACCCCTCCCAGATTCATAGTCTCAGAGAATCATGCACAAGACCAAGAATCGCTTATTTAACAAGCCTTGCTGGTGAGGCTGATGCACAGCTATGTGGGAATCCTGGTCTAGGTTCTCCCTGCTAAAAGTGTGACCTAAAGACCAGCAGCATCAGCACCTTGTTAGAAATCCGGAATCTCACACTCTGCTCCAATCTTCCTGAGTTTTAATAAAATGTCTAGGTGAGTCCTGTGCACAAGAAAGTTGAACTCCCTGTTCTATGCGCCTTCTAGACACAGAGCCCAAATTG
>NW_006487332.1:0-673 GCF_000325575.1 Pteropus alecto | reverse complement strand
ATGCCAAATGCTGTATGGAAAATTATATACCAGAAAAGTGGGAAACAGATGAACAGATAGGTATCTTGTAACGTTATCTACACCTTGAGGGTTATACTTTATGTCATTTTAGCAATAAAAACATGCTTCCTGCAACAACTCAACTAGTTCTTTTCCAGATAAATGACACCCTTCACGTGATAAATAAGGCCTTTTATTTATTATGGAGAAAGTCATGCTTTGCTTTATTGATCAAATCAAAAGTAGCCGATCATCTTGGAACTGGCTTGAATTTATTACTCCAGAGCTAGGAAGAAATGGGCTTTATATTTCTTATTTATGCTGAAAGAAGATTCAGCGGTATATGAAAGGTAATAGGGAGAAAAAACAATGTCTATCAGGATATGTGAGCTAAGTATTTAAGACAGGCCACTTCTGGGCTCTGTTGCCACAATACCAGCTGTTCGTATGGGCTCACTTTATTGTCACTGGGATGGACAAAGAGGCTCTGCTCAGCCTGACTGGCACTACCCAGTGACCCCAATCCCATGTATATAGCATAGAGAGAAAATCCCTTCTTTCACACCTGTGGCATAGCTACTTACTAGGAATAGCAGCACCTTCAGAATTATTTTTTTAAATAGCAAAACATCATGAGGCTGAAGGTAGAGAGGAAAACACACTACAGAAGAAT
>NW_006487331.1:0-673 GCF_000325575.1 Pteropus alecto | reverse complement strand
GTGAGGATGCTTGGGGCCTACTTTGGGATGCTAGATACTAGGGTTGGAAAATCATCATTAAAAACAATCAACCTATTTGAAAGAAAAGGGCGTTAAGTGTCATAATTTTGCTTTGGTCTGGATTGTCTTGGACAGTGAAATTATTTTCAGTATTAATATAACTAAAAACAAAGTAGCTAAAATAGAAAGCACAACCACAGACTAGTAGATCAATTATAGCAAATATTACAAAAAGTTAATTTTAAAATATTAATAAGGTTAGCATAAAATAAAGATTAGGAGCATGGATTCTGAAGTTCCTAGGTTCATTTCCTGGCTTTACTACTTACTAGATGTGTGACTCTAGACAAGCTGCCTAATTTCTCTGTTCCTCTGAGGGCACCAGGATTTTTGGAAGAATCAAATGAGTTAATATTTGTAAAACACACAGAGTAATACCTGGCAAATAATAAATGTGATATTAGCATTTACTAAATAAAAATGAACATTCAGATTGATGAGGGAAATAAAGTCCTATCCCAACCTATAAATGGGCAAAGGACATAGACAATCACACTACAGATGATCGATTCAATGATTGAATAAGCATAGAAAAATACTTAACATTAAGAACAATGAATGGAAAGATCTATGCACCTCAATAGTCATGGCAGCACAATTTACAATAGCCAAG
>NW_006487330.1:0-673 GCF_000325575.1 Pteropus alecto | reverse complement strand
TCCGTTCTAATCCTACTGTCCTCCAAGTGGGCATGCAGCACTTGGAAAGCTCCCATGTTGCCACTGGAGGTGCTCTGGGACTGAGTCAGTGAGGATATTGAAAGCAAACTATTTGAAGCAAGCATATCAGTGGGAGAGCCTCGAGCCTGGCTTTGCTCTCAGCTCTCCAATTTAAACTTTAACTCACTAAGAAACTTTTTTCACATCTGATAGTTTAGAATCTGGGAGAAACAATGTGTTTGGTGAGGGGCATTCAGTGGTCAGGATAGATTCTACTTTATTCGTATTGACATTTATCCTTTGGGGGCTTCCCAACTCCCTGGATGTCAAGATGTTGCAAGATTGTTATTTACAGCATGCGGCTCCTCGGCCTTGACTATCTCCCTGGACATATTGGACATGCAAAAATGTTCTAAATTCTTCTCCACTGTTCTTTGGCCCCGAATCATTTCTGCTCTATCATTGGAACTCACATTCTAATCCTTTGGTTCACGTCTAGACCCAGCTTGTTTCGTAGGCACCTCTGTGCAGCTGCTGTTGTCTACTACAGTCTCATTGTGACTCACTTTTTCTATGGTGCTGTGAGGGACAGGCTGAAATGATTGTCTGCCATGCTCAATTATCTGGACGTCCTCTATAGGCATATAGTCCATATCAGCGTGTGATGGTTTCA
>NW_006487329.1:0-673 GCF_000325575.1 Pteropus alecto | reverse complement strand
AGATCGAAAGAAGAAAAGATATCACAACTTAACCCAACTTAACTCAAATTTGAATTTGCATCCAAATCACCTAGAAGGCTTCTTAAAGCACAAATTTCTGGGCCCTGCCCCAGAGTTTGTGATTCAATAAGTTTGGGGTGGGATTAAAACTTCTCATTTCCCACAAGTTCTCAGGAGCAGTGCTGATACTGCTGGTCCAGGGACCACACTTTGAGGACCCCTGACCTCATGCGAAACCTGCTTGGAGACAGCACATCCCTTCCAGCATTTTGCTTTTTATAATGAATAGGAATATCTGCTCCATCCAAAATATCCTTGCAGCCAACAGCCAAGTCCATCTGTTTGTTCATACAGTAACAAGATGTCTAACAAATCCCTAAAGAAGTTAATGAGCAACTTGGATCCAACTCTTCATTGTCTGTCAGAGGAAAGGCATCCATGCTTGGTAACAAGCCTTTGGTTGCTCCACCAAGTCTGCGGCCAGAGTAAAGCACCTGTCATCTAGCTGATAAAGACCTTACCCAATGGTATTGGACAAGAAAGTCTAACCAAATCACATTCTCCTGAAAAGCACCTACTTAGACCTCACTGTACTAGGGGAGCACTGGATGGTTTCTATTCTCAGAAACATGTATATTTCCTTCTTGATGGTGTGGAGGAGAGGGTGCGTGTC
>NW_006487328.1:0-673 GCF_000325575.1 Pteropus alecto | reverse complement strand
TTTTTTTAGAGAAATTGAGGTGACAATAAAAACAATAGAAAGGAATAAGTATCCCTCAGGAAGAGTGTAGACTGAACAGAGCAGAGAGTCAAATGACTTTCAGTTAAGGGCTCTGGGACATAACAGTCCAGGCGTATTGTTAAGAGAAGCCTGGATGAGAGTGAGAAGGTCCGTGGTCCAAAAGGAAAGGAAATAGTCACTAAAGTACTTGTTTTCCAAAAGCAGTGAGGACAGAGTCTAAGAATAGTGGGGTTGTCAAAAATGCCAAACGTGTGCAGAATATTAAGTAGGGAGGTCCAAGAAAGATAGCCATATTTTAAGAAGAGTAGAATTGTGAAGCTGAGACTTTATCTTACCATGGTCTTACCTCTGTGTTTGGTATCTCCCTGCATCTTCATGAATAACGGTTTACTACATTCAGTTCCTTCTCAACTCCAAATCAGGAAAAAGCGGATGAGGTCAGAAAGGAGGCTGGAAGAATCAAGGTCTATCACAAAGAAATGAACGGTGCTCTTCATATGTCTGAGGCATTTTTTCCTCTTTCTGTATCTTGAGATGTTGTCACCTTAACCCCACAACACAACAACTAAACAATACCTAATATACGTTATGTTAAATTTTTAGGCCTAGTGCATATTTGTTTTTGAAAGCTTATCATAGTAGTTTTTAAAAA
>NW_006487327.1:0-673 GCF_000325575.1 Pteropus alecto | reverse complement strand
GTTTTATAATTTTAGCTCTATAATTTAGATTGTTTTGAAAAGACTGTCCTTTCCCCGTTGGATAACATCGGCACCCTTGTCAAAAATAATTTGGCCATATTCATGAAGGTTTATTTCTGAGCTCTCAATTATATTTCATTGCTCCATTTATTTGTTTTTATGCTACTCCTACAGTTTTTTAATTACTATAATTTAAAAAATAAATTTAAAATCGGGAAGCATAAAACATGCAAGTTTGTCACCGGGTTTTAATAAGGATTTCATTGAATCTGTAGATCTCTTTATGTAGTATGGACATCTTAATATTATTTATGCCTTCCAATCCATGAAAACAGAATGCCTTTCCATTTATTTGTCTTTAATTCTTTCCAGCCGTATTTTATGGTGTTTAATATATGTGTTTTGTCTCCTTAGTTGTTATTCTTAAATATTTTAATTTTTGATGCTTTGTAAATGATTTTTTTTCTTAATTTCTTTTTTAGATTTTTCATTGTTAGTGTATAGAAACACAGCTGATTTATGCATGTTGATTTTGTGTTCCAATTTTTTTAAATTTATTTATTAGTTCTTGGAATTATAACAGCATGTATGTGTATATGTCAATGTGTAATCCTTAAAGTTTTCTACTTATATGATTATTATATCTGAAAAAAGAGATTATTTTATTTTATTA
>NW_006487326.1:0-673 GCF_000325575.1 Pteropus alecto | reverse complement strand
ATACTCTGCCCTCTGAACCCAAGGCAGAGAACAGAAAGGGAAGCCCCTTCACTGGGCAGTGAGCTTACCACTTGTCAAAATATGCTGTGGCTGGAGAAAGATGGAGCTCAAACTCCTGCTGGAGGGCAGGTCCTTGCCACAGCCACCAGGCTTCAGACCTGACCCACCAAGGCCAGCTTTAATTCAGCAGCCAGCATCCTTCTACCACAGTCTGCACCACAATGAGATGAACAGGACAGCTGAGTTGAAAGTACAAGCATTGAATAGATGAAGGCGGAGGTGTTTCTAGTCTTGGAAGGGTTAAACTAGATTTCTGATCTTCCTACTGCTACCAGCATGGGGAGCATTTACTCTGACTCTTGGCCAAATCATGCTAAACACATCCCACAATTTAGATCAGAGCATTTTTGACTTACCAGCCCCTCATGGGGCTTAACTTCATTTCCCATCCTTTGATTTTGAGCAACTCCTATGTCCTTTCAATTAATTCCACTTTTTCATTATATTTGCTTGCATGGTTCTGCCACTTGCAACTAAATAATCTCTGAATAAGGCAGAAACTAAGGTTAAAAAGAGATCATTGCCAGAATCCAGGTGGAGATTTCTCCAATGTACAGAGCTGATTTAAAAAGCAAACATTTAGTTCATTTTTGTTAAGGTCAGACTGAGATAT
>NW_006487325.1:0-673 GCF_000325575.1 Pteropus alecto | reverse complement strand
AAAGAAACTGATCTAGAGCCTGCTCCAGCGCCAGCTCTGGTAACACAGCTACAGGCAGCTCTAGAGTTAGAGCCATCTCTAGAGCTAGGGGCAGCGTCAGGGTCCGTGTCAGAACTAGCTCAAGCACCCGCTCCCGAGCTAGAGAAAGCTCCAATGCCAGCTCCAGAATTAGAGCCAACTCCGGCACGAGGTCGAAAGCAACAGCCAGCTACAGTGTCAGCTCCAGCACCGGCTCAAGAGCCCGAGTGATTTTGGAGCTAGCTCCAACCAGAACTCCAGAACCAGAGCCAACTCCAATGCCAGCTCCAGCACCAGACCCACTGCTAGAGCCAGTTCCGTTCCCAGCTCCAGAACTAGAGCCAGAGCCAGCTCCAGCTCCGCCGACAGCTCCAGCACCTGGGTTCAAGCCAGCTCCGCAGCTAGAGCCAACTGCGGCTCTGGCATGTGTATCGACTCCCGAGACAGTCAGCTCCAGCGCCCAGCGCCAGCGCCAGTTCCCGGTCGGGGTGAGCGTTCTCCCATGAGCTAGAGCCGCCTTGAATGTCAGCTGTAGCATCAACCCCTGAGATAGTGGCAGCTCGATCATCAACTCCTGTGCCGGCTGCAGTGATGGTTCTAGTGCTCACTTTAGAGCGAGAACCAGCTTGCAGCCGATTTAAAGCGCGCGCCAGGT
>NW_006487324.1:0-673 GCF_000325575.1 Pteropus alecto | reverse complement strand
TAGAACCACACTAAAGTGTGTGTATTAACTGACCTAAATAACTTTGGACAATTGGTGTTTTCATTAGAAAGTCTAAAATTGTACACAAAAGGAACTGTAGATAAATTCTTTATTCTAGTTTGTAAATTTGTTTCTCATGGAGTTTCAAGTTAATTCTGCAATTGCTGTAAATGTATATTGCAGTTGAACAAATAAGTCAATGGATTTTAAGTGGAAGAATCTAGGTTTCTTGCTGTTGGGGAGGGACTTTACAGATAAGCATGAAAGTAAGGCTAGAATGACTCCTGTGGTACAGGATTAGAAGGAATGATATCAGACTAAACTCAGGCTTGGATTAAGATACACACCGTGCTTTCTCCAATTCTCTGCTGGAAATGTTTTCCTCAACATTGTGTTTTTCACTTCTTAGTGTGAATTTGGAAATTTATTTTTCTTTTTTTCTTCTCTTAATCCACATCAGGAAGCTCAAGAGAACTTGAAAGAAGGTTTTATGGCATCTCTCATGAGAAAGGAACACGGGCAGTCATTTATAACTCACATTTCTTTCTGAGCTGCCACAAGAGAGTGCTCTGTGAGAATTAAGGGTTGAGTCTCTAAAATTAAGTATATACGTTAACAGTTTTCAGAAGTGTTTTCGTACTGTGGAATAAATTATGACAACAAATTATGACAA
>NW_006487323.1:0-673 GCF_000325575.1 Pteropus alecto | reverse complement strand
TGCTGATGCTTGGGGTGGGTCACAGCCCGAGCTATGTTAGCTGATGGGTGCAGCAATCTGGGGCAATGCAAAGACCGCGTGTGGAGTTCGTGTGAGCATGCGTGCGCGTGCGCATGCGCGTGCATTTGCGTGTGTTTGGGGGGATAGCAGTGAGAAGTGGGAATTATTCTGTACAAGGCGATCAAGGCATTCAGAGAAAGGTAGATAAGGTACATAGTAGAAAGGGGAAGTACTTTTTTCTTTTAAAAAAAAAACTTTTTTATTTTGATATAATTTTCTAGTTAAGGTGAGAAAACAGTGCAGAGATTTCCCATATACGCCTCACCCCGCTTTCCCTAACGTTAACATCTTACATAAAACTAAGATATAATGATCAAAACCAGGAAACTAATGTTGGTTCATGACCATTCACTAATCTTCTACAGGTTCTAGTCTGACTTCACCAGTTTTTCCACTAATATCCTTTTTCCGGAGAATGGGTTCTTCCAAGTCAGACAGATTTGGGTACAAATCCCGGCTCTGTCACCGGGAAACTGCTCCAGCCATGCCGTCTCTCTGAGCTCCGATTGCTTTCTCGTAACATGGGAGATAGCCGTACCTACCTAATAGGGTCCTCGTGATGATGACGTGCGGAAAGGCGCAGGTGCCGAGCCCTGGCAGGCACGTAGGCACC
>NW_006487322.1:0-673 GCF_000325575.1 Pteropus alecto | reverse complement strand
TTGTGTTTCTTCCACTCTTCCAAACTGCATTACCCGCACTAGGTTATTTCCTGCAGTCACACACTATCATATGAAAACATATAAAGGTACTCCTGTTGTTATTTTGATTATAATGACTATATCTTTTATAATTTTAAATTTTAATTTTAATATGGAAAAATATTATCTCTATATTATTTATAAAGCTAACTGAAGACAGAAATATTATTTTAAAGTCACTATATTAGCTATTGCACCTATTCATAAGGTTTAATAAATAGCATGTATTTAGCATATATTTATTGGTTAATTATTCCAAAAAGGCTTTCAAGTTTAATAGATTATCCTACTTTTTTCTTTTCTCATGTATAGTGTAATCGGGATCACAGTTCTAATTTTTCTTTGTTGAATGAAAATCTTGCAAGTGAAGAGTAATCCCTGCACATGAAAACAACAAAACAAAATTGAAAGATGTTTAAAATTGTGTCTATAAGGGACCACAAAGAAATGGGGTAGTGGTAAAAGAATGTGATGGTACTAGTAGGTGAGACTTTTGGGAGGTGAGTAGGTCTTGAGAGTAGAGACCTTATGCATGTGATTAGTGTCTTTATAAAGGAGACTCTAGACAGCTTCCCTCACCCTGTCTGCTGTGTGATGATACAGCATAAAGATAGCCATCTATGAACCAAGAAGC
>NW_006487321.1:0-673 GCF_000325575.1 Pteropus alecto | reverse complement strand
GCCTTTGGCAAATATATGAGAGCTAACTAAACTATACTGCCTAAAGTTTCTGACTCTTCTTAGAATAATTTCAAATATCACATCTATCAATAACTGGAAATTCTACGTGTGTAGGTAGGAGGCTATTGAGTGGTAGGAAAAGGAATATGTATTATGCATGTGTACATATATTACATATATATTCTAACATATAAAACTTATGTAAGGAAACAAGCAAAGGTGTCATTCTCCTTTAAAGAATTCTCATAATTGTAAGAAGTTGATTATTTGTGTATTCATTCAATGTCTTTTCATTTGTGTATCTACAACATCTAACAGTGTTTATGGCACATAGAAGTTACTTAATAAATGGATTTTCATTAGGAGAGTAGTGGAATGTATAATTGAACTAATGAATGAACGTAGTGCAGGAATGGAAAAGTGGACAAACCGAACTCACTGAGAGGAAAGTCATAATTGGAAAGTAGTTTTTAAAAAGACAGGTTGGGTGATAGAAAACTTTTGTGATCTTGATAGCCAGGCAAAGGGATTTCAATTTAATTTGATGGAAATAGAGAGCCAGTAGAGAGGATGGCAAGAATAAATTGAAAGACAAAAGTGAAGATTATTCACAATAACTAATTTGGTTTATTCTATTAATTATAGCCTTTATTTTTTCTTCAAAATTCTCTCT
>NW_006487320.1:0-673 GCF_000325575.1 Pteropus alecto | reverse complement strand
CAAAGCAGTGTTTTCAGAGAAGTGTCAGATTGGGTCAGAATGAGAAGGAGCAAGAAATATTTGGAGATTAGATTGGGGATGTAAGGAATTTTGCTGTTAATGGACTGTGAATTCCAGAAGGCACGGGGGAAGGGTTTCGGGAGTTGGGAATGGATGGAAGAAAGTTTCAGTATCTGAAATGTGCAGATCCTTCTTCTGGTCATTGAAATGTGGGATGGAGAGTGGAGTGACTTGGGAGACAGGGAGGAGGGACATGATACAAATTTAAGGCACTTAGCCAAGGTCGACAATATAGTGAGCTCTCAGTAAACATTAGCTTTTATTAGTTTTGTCATTAATCAAATTTTTGAGGAAAAGGATATATCAGAAGAAGATCAATAGTGATACTTCTAACTTGCAATCTATACTTTAGCTTTATAGTCAATCAATGTTATCAAAAGCTCTGCTAGCTTAAAGGATTAGATAAAACTACTTTTTGATACAAGTGGTTTCCTAAAACATCCAGGAGCTATAAAACTCAGGCAATATTGAACTTTTCAATAATGCTTATTTATTGACTTGTAAAAAACAATATTAGAACATTTTAAAAACTTATACGTTTCCCACCAGGGTAAGGGAAAACGGTTTTATTTTTGCATTTCCCCTCGAGTGGACATAATTTGTTTTTAAAAAA
>NW_006487319.1:0-673 GCF_000325575.1 Pteropus alecto | reverse complement strand
CCAGCGCATGACAGTGCGTGCGTTGCAGACGGCGCCTGTGCCGGTTTCGACCTCTGCTGTTGGGGTTCAGAGGGCGTCTCTCTGTACGGCCCCCTCCCTGGAGACGTTCGTCGCTTCCTTCTCCGGGCGGCTTTGCAGGAACCTTCAAGTCCTCACTTGCTTTCTAGAGACAGCGTGGCCCCGGGGACTTCCCCAGAGGTGTGTCGGCCTGACTTGTGGGAGTTTCTGAACCCAGTTTCTCTGAGGCTGACTGCGCCTAGTTCTGTCTCCTTAGATACGCAAATGGCCGAAATTAAGGGCTGTTTCAGAAGTTCACAACGATTACAGGTTTTTTATGAAAAGCTTATGTGACACGTCAGTGGTCCGGGCAGAAGTCACCCTTGCGCCCTCTCTGCCTGCCACGTGGCTGGGCCGCACGCTGGCATCAGGCCCATCGCTGCTGTTGGTGCCAGCGCCACCCGGTCACTGCAGAGGCCCTTTAGGGCTCATCCTCGGAGCCTTCGTGCCGTCCCTTACACGCCCGCCCTTTTGGCAGGTCACAGTGTACTCCCGTTTGGGTTGTGAGGGTGGGCGCAGAGACCCCTCAGTGTGGCGTTGGCCTTGCTTGTTCCGCTGCTCTCTGTGGAAGCTGCGGGCAATCCCTAATCTCCCTGGGCCCCCGCTTTCTCAGAAC
>NW_006487318.1:0-673 GCF_000325575.1 Pteropus alecto | reverse complement strand
AAAAATTTTTTAAATATAAAAATGTTCTCTCAGGAACCTTTACCCCATTCCCCACTCCCACCAGGCACTCCCCAGCAAGATACCTAATGTTGACCTTGGATGGGAGAGAGATTAATGTTTTAGTTACCCTGACAGAGCTCAGTGAGGGCTGTGTGAGCTGAGGGGACTCAGCAAGCAGGCAGGGTTTGCTCTGCAGCTTGTGGCAGGCAAGACATCCCCAGACTCTGGAAGTCTGTGACAGAGCTGCACATTCACACTGCCGCCCCTCCCTCCTCCTCCCTCTCTCTTTTCCAAAACAAATGACCTCGCTCAGATCCTGTTTGTGCTTTACTTACTTCCTGCACTGGAGCAGTTTGCCCGTGGACTTAGCCGTCGATTCCTTTGGAGTCTCCTAGCTGGTGTTTCCTCCTTCTGGTCCTTTTCTCTTGTGCATTTGTTTTCTCAGAGTGAGCCCTCTCAGGGGCCCTGGCTCCACTGAAGGAATTACAGGAAACTGGCGAAGGCATTCTCTCTCCGTTCCTAGAGAGTCAGAGAGCATGGGAATGGTTTTGGCAAGAAGGCCTCTTGTACCCTCCACCTCAATGGCTTAGAGTGCTGCTGACTTCCTTCCAGTTTCAAGTGCAAAATATGTATTCATTGCTCTCTGGGCTCTTCAAATTCACCCAGGTCCCCC
>NW_006487317.1:0-670 GCF_000325575.1 Pteropus alecto | reverse complement strand
GGCAGTTGGAGTTTTTGCTCCTGGCTCCTGGATGGGCCGTCAGAGGAGCATTTCTGGTTGTTTTGAGATGCTTCCTAAATGGGTGTTTATGAGACATAAAGGTGACAGGGTCCTTTAGCAAAAGATCGTGAGACATAAACACAGAGGTTTGGGAGAGGAGGCAGAGACAGAAACACAGGGAGCAACAGAGGAAAAAGGACAGAGGGACTGAGACTAAAGACAGGAGGAAACAGAGTGACACCGACAGAGAGACAGAGGAAGAGAGACCGAGCAGAGACAGACAGTGGAAGAGACTTGGAGAGGTGGAAAGAGAAAAGTAGAGGGACAGACAAGCTGAGGAAAGAGTCTGCAGAGGAACAAGAGAAGATCGACTGCTGAGACCATCAGACAGGGCTCACCCTGACTGATGACCTGACACACCTGGGCTCACAGCCCACCCTCCCTCCAACAGGGGAAGTCTGGTGTACACAGACATCCATTACCAAGTGCAGAACGATTTCCCGAAGGCCAGAGACCTCTGGAGTGGGAGAAAAGAAGGGCAGGGGAATGACATAAAAGGGACACGGAGAGCAGAGCTTTATCATGTGAACATGCAATGGACTAAATAAACACCTGCACTGCGCTCCCCCTGCCCTGGAACTTCGTTGTACCTCCCCGCCCAGAGTCAGGG
>NW_006487316.1:0-672 GCF_000325575.1 Pteropus alecto | reverse complement strand
TTCTAACGTAAAGCATTCTGAAATCCAATTTTCCAGCTACTCCAAGCACTGAAGAAACAGCTGGTCCGCTGCTGGATGATCACAACTGCACAGCATGCAAAAGAAAACCCTGGGCCACACAGTTCCAGTCATAAACTCTTCCACCAAACCTTCCCCAGGTCCCCACTGGGCAAAGGGAAGATTCTTTCTTATATAGTAAACCAACACGTTTCTAGACTGTAACCATAAAGCTAGGTCATATTTTCTCCAATACCCAAAGTGCACCAACCCTAAGCCCCCTCCTCCTGCCCATATTGTCAAGGAGTTCAGTAATTTCCCAAGGGAGCCCTCCACGTTCTCTTTCTTGAATTGTGGTAAAATACACATTACATAAAACTTACCATCTCAACTATTTTTAAGTGTACAAGTTCACTAGTGATAAGTACATTCACAATTTTGTGCAACCAATCTCTAAAATTCTTTTTGCCTAGCAACTCTGAAACTCTATACCCATTAAAGAATGAGCACCCCCAGTCCCTCCGCCTCCAGGCCCCTGACAACCATTGCACTTTCTGTCTCTATGAACCCGACTGTCCTAGGTCACTCATGTAAGTGAAATTGTACAGTATTCATCTTTTTGTGACTGGTTTATTTCATGTAACATAATGTCTTCAAAGTTCATCCATGTTGTAG
>NW_006487315.1:0-672 GCF_000325575.1 Pteropus alecto | reverse complement strand
AAAAAAAAGACATCGTTTAGCAAAATAGCCAAAAAATAATATTACTTGAAGCAGAATGGCTTCATTTACAACCTCTGTTGGTTGGTCATCTTTGCAGTCCATGGCAGACATGATGCATTTGATGACTTGACAATTCAATTGCCAAAGTCGATAATCCTTGAAGAAAATAAAAATCAAATTTCTATTTCTTGTTCAGGGTCATTGTGGTGGTAGTAAGTATAAAAAATAAGGATGTGAGGGCTAAATCTTTCTTTTAACTTTCTGTACACAGCGACTCAGTTTCGAATATAAACGTCTTCTCTCATTTTTACATCATTCACTTTCTCACTGCAAACTATCATTGCATATTAGCAATCTCCTCACACAGTACCCTCCCCTCAGATGCCAGCTCACTGCTGAGACATCATTTAGTTCAGAGAAAAAGACAATGGAAAGTGCTGACGTTAGTGTCAGATACCCTGTGATTTGCTACATGAAAAAAGAGTCAAAAAGCGTTTGGAACAGGGACTCAGGACTCAGTACAGTGCAAGGCTCCAGGAGTTAAAAGTGCTATACATGGCTTTTGAGCTCATAATGCATTTAAGGTATATGTGGGGGCCAAGGACAATATATGGCTTAACAGTTGGACAAGAAGAGCTAAGAGGTGTGTCACTGAGTGAAGGAGTTTTGGGG
>NW_006487314.1:0-672 GCF_000325575.1 Pteropus alecto | reverse complement strand
CCTCAGATCTTCAGGCATCAGATTCTCATAGGAGCGCCGGGCCCGGATGCCACAAAGGTTGGAGACTGCTGCTCTACAAAATCAAGAGAGGACATGGTCTTGCCCAAGTACCTTGATTTTAGACTTGTAGCTTCCAGAACTACGAGACAATAAATGCCTATTGTTTAAGTCACCTAATTTGTGCAAGTTTGTTACAGCAGCCCTAAGAAACTAATGCAGATGCTATAGGTAATCAGGTGAATCTCAGATGTGGAAAAGATGCAGATTGGAAAAAGCGAAATTATCATCACTTGCAAATTATACTATTTCCTTGAGAAATGCAAGAGAATGAATGGAAAAAAACTATTATAAAAAATAAGAGAATTCAGTAAGAAAGCTGGGTACAAAACTACAGATGTCAATATATTTTATATGTACAAGCCACAACTTGTTAGACATATGGAAGGCTCCGTTTACAATAGCTATGAATAAGATAAAATACCCAAGAATATACTTCATCAGAACTGCAAGATCTTTATGCAAAACTTTTAAAATGCTACAGAAGGACTCAGAAGAGCAGCTAAACAAGTGGCAAGGCACACCATGTTCTTGAAAGATTCGGCATCAGAAAGGTATTAGTTCTTCCTGAATTAATCTGTAAATTTAATGTGGTTCCATTGAATTCCAAATGAT
>NW_006487313.1:0-672 GCF_000325575.1 Pteropus alecto | reverse complement strand
CAAGTGTACAATTCAACAATATGTCATATATATTGTGTTGTGTGTAATTTCATTTCATTTTTAAAAAGTAAACCAAAATAACCTGGTAGCTTGTGAATTTTTTGGTGGAAATTTATAATAAACAGAAATATTCTAAATTAAGTTAATAGAAAAAAATTATAATGAAAGGAATAAATTGAGATAAATTTAGTCAATAAAATTTAAAAGTTATCGTGGAATATGTATTAAGGAATAAAATAATATTCAATAACTTGATTATAAATTAAAACAAAGGAACCAAATTATTCTTTTAATAATTTTTTGAAATTAATATTTACAAGCTCTTAATAATTCTAAATCATACTATTTATATGATCATGTAACAATGCACATTGAGTGCCTAGTCTGTGCTGTTATCTCTCTACATACAACAATTTTCTAAAAGTGTCATAGTAACATTAATGCTAGAAAATGGTCATTGACTAAACATGAATATTCTAAATAGAAGATTTTTACATATCTGTTTACATAAAAGCTACGTTGCATAATTTTGAAAAGTTATGGAAGGCAGCATCTCTTCTATGTATGTGTCTATGATCTCTAATGAAACGTCTACCCAACACTTATAACTTCAAAGTTGTGTTTTTCTCTACTTGATTCTGTTTCTTACCATAAATGAGTCAAAAGGTAAAA
>NW_006487312.1:0-672 GCF_000325575.1 Pteropus alecto | reverse complement strand
ACCACCTAGGAAGACCAGGTGCTGTAGGGGTAAAATTAAATAAATAAATACGTAAATAAATAAGTAAATAAATAAGTCAGTCAAGTTCATATGAAAAGTGCCTTTCAACATTTTCTGAGGAAACACTCAAGGTTTCTGACCTAAGGTCCCAGTAAGAGGTCCTGCACTTTCTTCTTTGACTTCTAAAACCGGACGCAGGAATGGCTTGACTACTTTTTCACACAGTCACACTGAGTGATGGAAATAGCCCTGCTCCAAATTCATTTCCAGTGCCCCACTGTTTCGAGTAGGGAGAGATACATTTTTATTTTCTCCAGGTCTGTAACTGATTTCGAGTACCCTTCTGGCCTGCTCCCATTTGGGTTCGTGTGGGTTCATCGGGCCTCACTGGCCTCTCCGAAGTTCAAAGTATTGGTCTAGGTTTGTGATAAGAAGTTTCTCTTTCCCACCTTAAATTGTTTTAGATTTAAGCTTCCCGTCATGTGGGTTCGTATTGAAATGCTCATTCATGAAAATGGTAATGGTGTTAATTTTCCATCTCATTAACTGAGCCTAGAACTTTTACTGTTCAGACGGCTGGTCTGTCTTGGCCACCCGCTGACCGCCGGTGCTCTCGCCCATTGACTCGCGTCTCTAGTTCTGTCCTTGCTGTGTCTGCCACAAGAAACACAT
>NW_006487311.1:0-672 GCF_000325575.1 Pteropus alecto | reverse complement strand
GTGAGGACACAAGGAGAAGTCGACAGTCTGTGGCAGGGAAGAGGGCTTTTACCAGAACCTGACCATGCTGGTACCCTCATCCTGGACTTCAAGCCTGCAGACCTGTGAGAAATAAATTTCTGCTGTTTATAAACAGCTCAATCTGTGGAATTTTGTTATAGTAGTCAAAAAAACTAAGATAGTAACAGAGTAAAATCTGAGTCCAGGAATTCTGTCTCCAGAGTCTAAATTCTTTTCCACTGTATTCCATTCAGTGAGCAGAAATATTCGATGTATTCAACATCCATCCACAGGAAGCCTGGGGAATTTATCTTTCTTTAGAATTAGTATATCTATCAAGCCCAGGGTAGAGTTATTTTTTACCTGGCATTGAAACCTTTTCATGAAGCAGAAGAAATAATTTCTGAGCCACCAGACCCATAGAAGTTTGATTGCTAAACTAAGATGTTTTCAGCATGAAAACAGAGACATGAAAATGATAATGAAGTTGTTATTCAACTTTGAAAGAAAATGCCCTTGGAAAGAACATGGCCTAGACATCAAGGACAGGAAAAAGTCAAAGGAAATTTAGAGTGAAATAAATCTTAATGGAACTCCCCTTTCTTCCTCCCATACCCCCTATAATCTGCTATATGCAGGTATATGTCTTAAATACTCAGATCACAGGAAAAA
>NW_006487310.1:0-672 GCF_000325575.1 Pteropus alecto | reverse complement strand
GGGCCGGAGTTTGGCTGAGTTCTCTCTCCTTCCGCAGCGATGAGTTTAAAGTTCCCTCTCCAGGTTGTACTCTTGAACCTGCGGCGTTACTTGAACTTGGCTGGTTCAAGTATGATGACGCTCGATGACACTTGGTTTGTCCTCAAAGCGTTTGTCCTTAACCGTAGCCCTAAACGAGCCGGGGTACAGAGTTTGAGGGTGGTGGGCAGGGCGCCCGCACCGCCGCCTGCCCCCGCTGCCCACGAAGCCCCCGCCGTCGTGCAGACGGATTCTTCCCCGCACACTGTCGAGTGCGGCGCGGACTCGGCGAGACTCGGAAGTTTAGTCAGAGCCCCTTGGTGGCTGCTCTCTTGTTGGTCATTTACTGAACATCGTGACCCTTTAACCTCGTGAAAATGGTTTGTCTTTACACGAAATACACCCTTTTTTGCCCCGAAGTAACTGACAGCCTCTGGTCGGGCGTCTCCTCGCCTCCCCTCTCCTCGGCCCCTCCCATGACCTCCCTCTGGCATCCTTCTTCTTTACCCTGCGCCTGTCACGGGCAGTGTGACATCCTTGGCCCCCTGGGCCAGACAGCGCCCAGATTACATAGCAAGTTCATTGTGCTCTAAGAAATTGGTAAACATGTATATGAATTGAGATGGAAACCAGATGATGTTATGTAACCTAAGT
>NW_006487309.1:0-672 GCF_000325575.1 Pteropus alecto | reverse complement strand
TACCACTGCTGTCGAGGGGCATTTCGAAGGCAAACGAATAGATAGTGAGGAGGGTATTTCTGTCCTCTGCCCAGGGAAAAAATTAGAACATTCATGGCTCTAAATTCAGTTTACCCTTTAGGAAAAAATGTACATTATGCAGAAATGGACTTAATGTTTAAGAAAGCATCAGGCTTAGGTCTCTCCGGAGTTGTGAAAACCGGGAGGCGGGGGGTGGGCGAGGTGGATTAGAGAACTCTTTCTTTCTCTCTTCTTCACCCAATTTTTCCGAAATATAAAATGAGTTCCTAACAGAGAAGTTCTCCTTGAATCTTATTTTCAGTTTTCTTGTGAATAAATATTTAGAAAATACAAGGTTTTGAGAGATTGGAGGGACATCAACAAATGCAAGATCGAATAGAGAACCGGGTGGATAGGATAGCTTGGTCTGAAAAAGCAAGAAATCAGAAACAACCTAAACATCTGTCAAGTGGGGAATAATGAGTACGTCACAATGTACCCATACTGTGGAATTTTATGCAGCTGTTAAGATGTCGTAAAAATTCAGGAATCAACGTGACTGGGGAAGTCCAAGTGGGCTTCGTGGAAGAATGAGAGTTTGAGCTGAGCCTAAGAGAGAGTCAAGGCAGCAGGAGTTGAATAAAGGAGAAGGGCGTGTGTGGTGAGTGTGTG
>NW_006487308.1:0-672 GCF_000325575.1 Pteropus alecto | reverse complement strand
TTAGCATCTTTAGCATTTAACATATTTTCTATAAAACACATACATAGTATTTATCCATAGTAAACTACAATCTACGCTATAAAATATATATTGATTGATTTCCTGATCCAATCATCAAACACACCTGGGTCACTGAAAATTCAGTTATCTATTTGTTGCAGTTGTTTTTCATAAGGAATAGCTTCTGAGGTGATAGAGAATCTTGAAAGTTTTGAGAAGACATAAAACAGGAAAATAACAAACTAAATGTGAAAAGAGGAAAAGAAAGAGAGAGAAAGGCCAAATAAAACCAAAGTAGAGATGGAAAGAGAAGATTTGGGCATGTGTCCTCAGTCTTAGTTTATAGAAAGTATTGTTTGAATCTGAAATGTCCCAGGTTCTTGATTCCTCTTCCTACATTTCTGAGCCACAGCAGAAGTGAGCTAAGGGGGAACTTTTATCTTTAGGTACGCTGTGGAAAATTAACATTAATGTCAAAATAGAGGATTTACTGAACAGAGAAGAAAGGAGTATAAGATTACTAGAAGTAAGAAATGGAAAAGAAGAAATTATAAATTGTTTCATTCCTTTGGGATTTGTGAGAGAGAAGAGGAACTGGAGTCTTAACAGGAGAAAGGGGGGTTGTATTCGGTAGGAGGAGGAGACGAATTTGGAGTCAGGAATGGAGGAGAA
>NW_006487307.1:0-672 GCF_000325575.1 Pteropus alecto | reverse complement strand
CCTCTGGCCCTCTTCACCCTTGAACCCTCCCTTCCACCTTCCAGCATGTTACTCCAGCAACTAAGGGTATCTCCTCATTTGAGAAGACTGAGGTTGAGAATCTTGACTTCCAGTGGGGGGTGAGGGTCTATGAAAGGTGACACAGCCAGTGATGGGGAGAATATAGGATAGGAACAGGGGAAAAGGCAAAAAGGAGGAACTGTTATAGGAAACAGGGTGTGAATGATAGAAGATGGAATGGTGGCAACATGGGCAGGAACACGGGAGGGTGCCCTAATGGTGGGAGAGGGCAAGGGGTGGGGGCACATAGGGGGCAGTCCCAGCCAACTCAGCTCAGGCTGGCCCTTCCTGCCACACCCCAGCTACTCCCAGAGCTGCTCCAGCTGCCACCCTTATGTAACCAGAGCCTGGCTGTTGCATCAGAGACAGGCAGGCGGCCGCAAGTAAACAGAGCGGCCCTTGGGGGACCTGGGGCTCCCCAGCCACTTTTGTACTCCCCAAGCCTTGTTACGTGCCTTGGAGCTGAGGCAGAAGCCCCCAGACTGGCCTGGGCCCTGGTGTGTCCTTGGGACACCTGAATGTCTGGCACTGGACACTGAGGGGCAGTGATGGGGCTGGGGGGAGGCAGGACCCCTGATCTCCACCTTATGACACAGTGTGAACCTGTTTTTA
>NW_006487306.1:0-672 GCF_000325575.1 Pteropus alecto | reverse complement strand
AAAAAAAGCAGAGTGTCTCCCAATTTTTTCTTTATTCAGCTACACAACAGTCTAGGGATTCTGGTTTTTACAATAGAAGAGACTGAAACCAGTTTTTTCTTCAGTTTATTCCAGACTTATTTCCAACCCAATTTGTAGAAATAACTTGGATCCTGACCTGAAGTGTCTAAGAGCTCAAAGTATTTGAGTAGATCAGTGATTAAAATGCTAGGTAGGTCTTTCTCCATAGCAACTCTGAATGCTAGGAAACAATAAATTTGTATCTATTAATTCCTCAAGGAAAAGTCTGTAACCCATAAAATTTATTCCCAGAGGAAATACAATTACCATGCACCCTTCATGACAAAAGTGTTGGAGAACAAACTTCCTAGTATTGTGTACTTTAAATTTTAAGAGGGTAGAACTAATGTCAAGTGTCCTAACTATTAAAAAACTTAAACTTCAGGTAACTTTGGGAGGTGTTCGACATGTCTTTTACCTTGATTGTGGTGATGGTATCATAAGCATTTGCATATGTCCAAATTCATTAAATTGTACACATTAAATATGTGCAGTTCTTTCTAAAGTAACAATAAATTGATTATTACCAGATCATTTGCCTCTTGCCTGATAGCTGCTAGAACTGTACTTACATCACTCTTTTGTTTAGGACTGTCAATTTTTTTTTTTTTT
>NW_006487305.1:0-672 GCF_000325575.1 Pteropus alecto | reverse complement strand
TGAGGTTCACCCAGGTGAGTTCGAAAGGGAAGAGAGGGTTCACCCGCCCATGCCCAGCAGTACGGAACCGGAGGGAGGGCAAGCAATCATGACATCAGGAGGCTGTAGTGTCTTTCTGGGGAAACCCAGGAGTCAGAGCCCATAGACGAACAGAATGCTAAGACCAGAGGGGATTTTCTTGATGGCCAGGATTTTAGCAACTTTGTGAGTGAATATTTCATAGTTTAATTATTGCTATACTATTTATTATTTTATTCTACCAAGATTAATAACATGAATGCAAAATTAGCATAATGTTATATTTTCTCAATGAGACTAATCCATAATCAGATATATTTTCGAAACTTATTTATAACTCCAAAAGCAGTATTCCTAGGAATGCCCATATTTTCAAAGTCAAAAATAGTTGTATTTGTTTTTAAGTTGCAAAACAATATATTGCAATTATTTGTGAATCAGAATGTTAAGTATAGTCAAAGTGTAGAGAAGACAAAAGATTAATAGAACAGTGATGAGTATTATGTAAAACCACCGAAAAAGGGCAAAAATCGAATGGTAAAGTATATGTAACAAAATAATGAAGATATATAATTGAGGCAACTGGTCTGCTAAATATATTCATTTTTAATGTCCTGTTTGTTTCATGTCTAAAGCTAATGTTACTATCATTTT
>NW_006487304.1:0-672 GCF_000325575.1 Pteropus alecto | reverse complement strand
TGTGTGTGTGTGTGTGTGTGTGTGTCAGAGAGGGGCAAAAATGGGTATTAACAGCCCCATTTTACAGGTGAAAAAACTGATCAGCAAGTGGGTGTGGGACCAGAATTAAATAAACTGATAGCTGTCTACTGGTGTGGGCTCTGGGCACACTCCCTGCCTATTTGAATATTAAAATTGAGACTTAGGGGAATGTAGGGGTCTAAGACCTGGCTTGGCCAAAGGATTTGAAAAAGGCACTCTGTGAGGTGGGCAGAGCTGGCCCCCCAGCCTGATACCCTCCTTCCCCACCCTGGCCAGCGGGAATTTTGCTCGGGGAGGAACGGTGAGCAGGCCGAGGGCCAGGACCCAGCCCTGCATACATTAGGAGTAACACAATTGTGTGGAGAGCTGTAGAACATTATTGCCTGTGCATTATTGATAGTTATTGTACCCTGTAAGACATAAATTATTGACAGGACAGAGAACTGAGAGGTGGGGGCTGCGGGCCAAGGGGAAAGGACTGAGACCAGATGTGCAGAAAGCCTGCCAGGGTGAGATGCGGTGGATTTGGTCAAGAGAACCCAAGTTGGGGGGAGGGGTACAGCTGTGTTCAGCCCCAGGCCGGCTACTCTTCAATCTTCCCTTGACTTCCCCCTTCCTAGGCACTGCCATGTCTTCCCTCCTCCTCCTCCT
>NW_006487303.1:0-672 GCF_000325575.1 Pteropus alecto | reverse complement strand
TGTCTTTTTGATTATAGCCATCCTAGTGGGTGTGACATGGCATCTCTTTATGGTTTTGATTTGTATTTCTCTAACAATGAATGATGTTGAGCATCCTTTCATGTACTTAATGGCCATTTTGTATATCTTTTTTGGAGAAATATTTATTCAGATCCTTAGCCCATTTTTAATTGTATTAATTTTAATGTTGAGTTGTAAGAGTTCTTGATATATTCTAGATACAAGTTCCTTATCCGATATATAACTTGCAAATATTTTCCGCCATTGCACAGGTTGTCTTTTCACTTTCTTAATAGTGTCATTCGAAGCACGAACATTTTTAATTTTGATGAAATCAAATGTATCTAATTTTTCTTTTGTTGGTTATGCTTTTGGTGTCATACCTAAGAAATCGTTGCCTAATCCCAAGTCATGAAGATTTACCTCTATGTTTTCTTTCAAGAGTTTGATAGTGCTTATATTAAGGTATTCGGTCCGTTTTTTGTTTTTTGGTTATTTATTTATTTATTTAAAGTTTACAATTTTATATTAGATTCAGGTGTACAACATAGCGATTCAACATCTATATACCTTACTAGGTGATGACCGTGACAAGTCTAGGAAACCTCTGTCGCTGCACAAAGTTATTACAATATTATTGGTTGTATTCTCTATGCTGTACATTATGTTCCC
>NW_006487302.1:0-672 GCF_000325575.1 Pteropus alecto | reverse complement strand
GACTTAGTTGCCTGGCCTGGGAGCGATGTTGGCAGGGGATAAGTAAACTGGATCACGAGACGTTCTAGATTGCCTGAAAAGTGGGTCATCCATACCGAAGGTCAGTATGGTAAATGGTTCTGTATTCTGTATTATAAGCCAGCCCTGTACTGTGTAATTCTCCGTGATGATGGGATATCTGTATCTCTGCTGTCTGATATGGCAGCCACAAGCCACATGTGGCTATAGAGCATTCAAAATGCAGCTAGTGTGACTGAAGAACTGAAATTTTAATCTAAATTTAAATAGCTACACTTGAGTACTGGTTACCATATTAGAGAGCACAGGGCTCAGATATATAATTGGTATCTGTAGCCTATTATTCTAGAAAGAAAGTTAGGGCTTGAAGGGATATTAAGAAATAATCCACTTATTTTAAGTATTTATACTATCTTTAAAAATAGTTTTTCATCTTTACACAGACTCTTTAAAGGTATGTTATTAATGAAACTTGTCTTTAAAAGCTACATGCTATGTGACTGCATTTATATGACATTATGGAAAAGGCAAAACTTTAGAGATGGTAAACACATTAATAGTTGCCAGGGATTTAGAGGGAAAGGGTAAGAGTCTGAATAGTTGAAGCATAGGATTTTTAAGGGTGGTCAAAGTATTCTGTATGATACTGTCATG
>NW_006487301.1:0-671 GCF_000325575.1 Pteropus alecto | reverse complement strand
TCTGGGAAAGGGGACGATGGTAGGTCCTTCCTGACCAGACTGTGAGTCGTCAAGGGTTAAAGGAGAAGGTGAAGGCAGGCACCTAATGCAGCACCAGGCACACAGTAAATGCTCAATAAATGTAGACGCTGACGATCAGCCAGTTTTAAGACTTTTCCTTCCTCTGAAGCCTGCACGTTCACGTTTGCTCCGAGGGCCTCCAGAGACCTGCTCGCAGGGGGCGGTGATATCCATCAGAACGCAGGTTCGAACAGGACCCCATAGACTTCCAAGTGCCCACATTTTGGGCCCCATCACAAGTCTATTAGCTGCATAAAATATTCGAGGCGATAGCCAAGGAGGGGCCCCTTGGCCAAGGTTCCCCCCTCCCCAGCCTCTGGAATTGATTAGTCGGAGCCTCTCAGAAAAGCAGAAATGAAACGATGCCAGGGTAGATGGACAAGCCGGGGACGACTCATGTTTCCAATCCAGCGGCCCCCTCCCCGCTCCCACCCCGGAACAAAGTCTTCTCCAGTTTTTAGTAAACCTAACTTGACAATCGTCAAAGGGAATCAAACAATGCAGTAATGAAGCCTTTAAAAGATGTCAGAAGAAGTCAGAATCGGTAGAAATCTACTACGCTCCCCACCCACCCCGTCCCTGAATTAGTATTTAAATCTTCTAGGAAAAGA
>NW_006487300.1:0-672 GCF_000325575.1 Pteropus alecto | reverse complement strand
GTGCTGAGTTGCTGGGTGAGGTTCCTAAGAGCACGCAGGCCAGGATGTGCCTTCCGAAGAAATGTAATGTTAGGTGGCTTTGTTCAGGCATGAGTTATGGTGCTGCTGGCCGAGTTCAATGGTGATGCTTCAGCAGCATAAAATAAGGTGTCTTTCAACAGACACACATAGAACAAGCTTGTGTATTGGTCAGTCGATGAGAATGGGTGACCTGAGAATTGCAGGACCTGATCCCCTGTGTAGCCAAGGGCAGTGGTCCAGTGCCCGCTGATTCAGTGTTCACAGCTGTGGCACAGAGCACAGAGCTGTGCGTGTATACGCGTGCGTGCAGAGAAGGTGTTGGTACAGAAATGATGGTATGAGTAATTCGATTTGGTGGTGTTTTGTATTTTGAATGTTATCCTTAAAAGTGATTTAATCTAAGAGATAGTATAGTGGGATGGAAGACAGAAAAAACAAGTGAAAATCTCCTAATTCCTTATCTAGTCTGTAATTCTTACTTAATCCTTACTAAAGGATAAAAACTTGTTTCTTTGTGCTTTTATAAAATTAGAGTGAAAGTTTTCCATAGTCTAGGATGTCCCTGATGAAAGGTGAGATCAGGCAGAAGATTCTGTTATTGGTAATTTCACTACAACGTTTCAAGTAAATGTGTGATTTATTTTTTTGTTT
>NW_006487299.1:0-671 GCF_000325575.1 Pteropus alecto | reverse complement strand
AGTTTCAGTTTGTACTAGTCTACTTTCCTGGGTGGTTTCTAGCAATTAGTTGGGGCATAAAACAATGAATGCCTGTGAGGATTTCCTCTGCAGTAAGAGGTGAACCTTTATCTCTGCCTCCAGAGGGCCAAAGCCCCAGGACAGCTGCTGAGGGAGGCTGAGTGGTGTCAGACTCTGCAGAGTCTCAAAGAAGATACCACATCTGTCTCCAGTGAGTTAGGCAGCACATGTCTGGAGGCCAGGTGCACGGCACTCTGATTTCTGTCAGCTTGAGGCATGTGGACAGGGAAGGGGACCCATTCCTTTGCCTGGAACTGTCATGGGACTGCGTCCGGCCTGCAGTAACAATGAGCTCACAGATCCTTTATTGCTTCTGCAGCTCAAGAGGAACTAAAAACCCAGGAGGATGACCTCCAAGCTGTCAGAGGGACTGTTCAGTGGCCAGCAAACATTTGTGTATTGAATGGGAGACTTGACACCCCAGAATTCTTTTGCTGTCCTTTAGCAAGAAGTGTGACATCTCACACTGCGCTGCTAATCACATTCTCTTGTCACCCCACTCCTGTTTTAGAAGGACTGCTGATCCATCTTCTCACCTTAAAATTTGAATAGAGAAACTGAGAATATCTTATAAGACAGCAGTCCCCAATCTTTTCGGCACCAGGGACCGA
>NW_006487298.1:0-671 GCF_000325575.1 Pteropus alecto | reverse complement strand
ATTTGTAACAACATGGATGGACCTTGAAGGCATTCTGCTAAGTGAAATAAGTTAAATATAGAAAGAAAAATATGATATGATCTCACTTATACATAAAATCTAAAAATAAAACCCCGAATTGAGTTTATAGAAACAGAGAACAGATTGGTGATTTCCAGAGCTGGGGGAATGAGTGTGAGTAAAATAAATGAAGGAGGTCAAAGGTGAAAAAAAATTACCTACGTCATAAGTTTGTTGTGACAATTAATCTATTCTCACTGCTATGAATGATAAAAACGCTGCAGCAAATTCTAGCCAAACTACTTTTGTGTCTGGATGGGAAAAAGCCATTGCAGAAATTCTGCTTCCTCTTTGCTCTCTACTACATCACACCTACCTGCCCAGGGCCTACGTACAGACAGGTAGCATTGTCGTGGCAGCTGCCAGCACCGGGCAGCAGGCAGTTGTTGATCTCTGAGCAATCTCTTCCATTCCCGGTCCATCCCTGCTGGCACACGCAGCTGTGGGTCCCCGTGCCAGTTTTGATGCATTCTGCCTGCAGGAGGAAAAGAAGCAAAACTTCAGAAACTTCAGTCCACCTACGTGATTCCAAAAGCAAAAAAGGAGTTAAGTGGAAATGATTAAAACACACATTTGCATTGAGATCAATGGAAAAGATGAGATGGTTTAAA
>NW_006487297.1:0-671 GCF_000325575.1 Pteropus alecto | reverse complement strand
AACTTAATATGTGATTATCTGGTCATGTGGGAAAGCTTGGGGAGCTTTCTGGTCTCTATGGCAACTATTCAGCTCTGTCATTGGAACACAAAAGCAGCCACGTATAATATATAAGTGACTGGGTGTGGCTGTATTCTCGTAGAACTTGATTTACGGGCACTGAAATTTGAATTTCATGTGATGTTTATATGTCATGCAATGTCATTCTAGTTTTGATTTTTTTCAACCATTTAAAAATATATATTCTAAATGTTAAGTTTTTGAGCCCTATTGAAATATGTGTTGGGCCATAGTTTGCCCACCTTGAAATAAGAGATCACTTAGTCACTTTAAGCAATGGTGATGTTCTCGACTATTAAGTGAAGTATACTGACATACCGAAAAATGTGTTGTCCTCAATCTAGAACGGATGGTATTAGCCGAGGGAAGGATCAAATTTGGAGACAGACGTGTGTAAAAGGTAGTAAATTATCACTTCAGGGAACTGTAGACTAGAATGTTTTAGATCAATCACTGAGATATATTGGAACATATTATTAAACAGGCAGGTGCACTAAGAATTGATTACTCCCTAGTGTGAGTTAACACTGATAAATATCAAACTTAAAAAAATGGTATATCAAATTATTAAAACAGATGCAGAATCTAAGGAATGAAAAGAACAAACTAAT
>NW_006487296.1:0-671 GCF_000325575.1 Pteropus alecto | reverse complement strand
TTGAATGGGCTGCAGTATTGTTCTAAGAAGTGATTCGATATCTGTAGTTTCTGAAGCAAAGTTGGTACCTTCCAACAACTACAAAGTGGGAAATTTATACTACAATCCTGGCAGCTCTTTGGTGCTGAAAGCAGGACACGTGAAATCATCTACATTTATGTAAGACGAAGACTGAACATTACTCATGTCAAAACCAATGGGAATAAACACTTGCTTAAAGGAAAAATGTATGATCCCAATTGCATGCAAGAACTGCAGTTCCTTTCTGTACATTGTAAGGGTTCTGACTTACTTCATAGCATAAAGCAATATTAGCACCAAACCTTGACAGCTCTTCTGGATTACAGAAGTCAGGCTTTCAAAAACGAGTTTCCTTCGCATGTGCTACATACCTTCTGCAAAGTTTATAGTATTTCTATCTCTTCTTAATTGCAACATTTGAACCAAAGTATTGAAACACCATACGATATTGGTAATCGCTGCCTTCTAATCATATATTTTCAGCATATAAGCTCTCTTCCTAAAACTGCTGCCTGAACCTGGTTAATACGAATTTCCACAATGAAAACTGCCAGGCTTCCAGTATTAATTTCACACTTTGTAGTTGTTGGGAGATTTCACGTTTCCTTCAGAAACTACAATTATCAAGTCACTTCTTAGAACAATACTGC
>NW_006487295.1:0-671 GCF_000325575.1 Pteropus alecto | reverse complement strand
CAGGCCACCAGAGCTTCCTGATGCCTTTTGTGGAGACACAGGACCTGGCACCCCGGGGGACCGGGAGGGGTTTACATTCAGCAGAAAACTCAACCGTGGTGAAGGGGGGGCGGGTCCTGCTCCAGCCGGGAACCCTGGGGCTCGGGTCTGGAGAGCTGCCGGCAACGGCAGTGGTCTCCTTGGCACAGAGAGAGACAAGGCCCAGGGTCGTCCTGCACCAAAAAGGCCCTTGGGCACCGCGGGGCGACCAGCCCACCTCGGTCCGTGGGGGACATGAAGGCTGGTTGGAGATTGGGGGCAGGCGTGCAGGTGGGGCGGCAAGCATAAGGACCTGGAGTCACACAGGTGTGCAGACCTGGGGGAGGCCTGCAGGTGGGGGCCTGACGAGCAGGTGTGTGGGTCTGGGCTTCTGCACCTGGGGGCTGTGCTCCTGCCCCACTGTACAGACGTCGATGCGAACGCGCTGACTCCGCCTCGGCGAGCCCTCCGTTCAGGCTGTGCCTCTGACTGACCCCAGTGGCCCTGGCCGGCACACACCGGCCTCATAGTTGGTGACGAGCGCTGCTTTGTGAGCCAACACAGTGTGACCACGCACACTCCTGTCAGTAACAGCAAGCAGGACTAACAGCCGAGACACGTGTCCAACTGGCATCGCTGTCAGCTCTGAGCAA
>NW_006487294.1:0-671 GCF_000325575.1 Pteropus alecto | reverse complement strand
CCGAGGTCAGGGGCACAGCACTCCACAGAGACAGCTGTCATTCACACACGACCACCAGACCCCGCTGTCAATGGCTGGGAATGCCCGCCCCAGGAGCACGAGGACTGAGGACTGGTGCAGGCTGGTGGCTGAGCTGGTGGCCTCGGCCAGCTGCAGGTGCGGGGACCTGTCCCAAAGCCTGGGGCCAGCAAGGTGCTCCATAAGAGCAGAGGCAACGTGTGACCAGCCCAAGACCCACTCGGGGTGCCAAGGCAGGCCAGGGATTGTGGGGCATTTTTTACCACTGGAATCACGTTGAAGTGTCCAATCCGGTGGCAGTAAGATCCTCACAGCGCTGTGTAACCATCGCTGCTACTTCCAGGTTTTCATCGTCCCACACAGAAGCCCTGCAGCCCAGCCCCCGGCCCCCACCATCCTCCTCCTGTCTCGGTGGATCTGCCTGTCTCAGGCACCTCACGTGAGTGGAGTCACTACTGTCCCTTACGACTGGCTTCGTTCACTCGGCACCACGTTGCCGAGGTTCCTCCATGCTGTGGCCTGTGTCGGAATCTCCTTCCTTTTTACGGCCCGGTGGTGTTCTGCTGTGAGGACAGACCACATTGGTTTGCTGACTCATCTGCTGGTAACTCTGCGTTTAACCATTTGCAGACCCGCCGGACTCCCCCAGCAGC
>NW_006487293.1:0-671 GCF_000325575.1 Pteropus alecto | reverse complement strand
TGCCCTACCTCTAGGCCCAGTGGTACCTGGAAGGTCGAAAAAGAGAACACAGCTCAAGTTCGTGTTTGCTCTGTGCCCTGGGGCTCCAGCTCTGGAGAGACGGTCATACCTGTTCTCGGATGGACAGGCAGCCAAGGACAGGGGTCGGGGTGGGAGGAGTTCAGGGGGAACTGGCCTGAGAACTGAGTGGGATCAAGGGCCAGCCCTGTGAGGAAAGATCTTCCAGGTAAAGGTGACCATGTTGTGCCTGGGTCATAGGGATGATAATCACAGCACCTGCCTCAAAGTGTGGTGAGGAGGCAGATGCAGTCTGAGCCTCTGCCACAGTTCCTGGCATAGGTGAAGCATTAGTGATGCTTAAAAACAAGCAATGAGATCAGAGAGAAGGTCGCCTAGGGGCTCAACCGCAGAAGCACTGAGACGGCTGGTAAGGGGCTCGTAGCAGGACAACTTGGGACCTTCTCACCCCTGCTACTCCATGGTGAATCATCTTACGGTGGATCGGCCATGGGGAGCCCAGGGCCCTGGAGCAGCTCTAGGTGGGGCTGAGTGGCAGTCAGCCACAAGCCAGTCTGTAGTTGGGAGCCCGCCGTGCACCAAACATGCTAGCTGGAACCTCTGCAGTGAGTGGAAATGGCTGTGCCTCTGTGTTGGGGACCTGCGGGGGTCCT
>NW_006487292.1:0-671 GCF_000325575.1 Pteropus alecto | reverse complement strand
AGTGAGAGGAGAATGGCAGGATGGGATAAAGGTTAGTATCAGGGAAAGTGAAATTGAAGAGAAGCTTTTCAGAGTGGCACAGTGTAGTTCTAGTTAGGTGTCTTTATCCCTTAGCATTGGGAGGAGGGTTTTCTGGTAAAAAGTTTGAGTAAATTCCATCCATACTTAATAATATTTATTGATCACCAACTGTCTAGGAATGGCAGATCAAGAAGAAAGAGACACGGTCCCATTAAGTGCTTGCAGTCTAGTGGGGAAGGAAGGTAGCCCCACTAGAGATTTCATTCCCACACGACATGGCTTCTTTCCTCACTGCAACTATTGAACTTCACCCACCTGCCTAGCACTCAGGAAGGTCCTGGGGGGAGAACTGGATGAATAGGATGTGGTTTGGGCTACAAGGAACCCACTGTCTCCTGGAGGAGACAGACATAAAACCAAGCCTTCCCAATCACTAGGATAAAAGTATTATAATGGAGCACTCCTGTGTAGAATACAGAGTGAGAAGAACATCATAACCCTTTGAATAAAATAGAAAATTATGATTCCATATTGATATAAGTAAATAATTGAAAATGAGGAATAGGAGGCACAAAATACCTCCTCACAAGGCTTCACAGTGCCGACATGGCAGAGGGTCTTGAAGAACGATGAGAAGAAGAAAAAAATGT
>NW_006487291.1:0-671 GCF_000325575.1 Pteropus alecto | reverse complement strand
GGCCGGGGCCTAAGAACACACTAGGACTCTGCGAGCATCCAAAACAAACCCCAAGGATCCTACAAACACTTGAGAGGATTTTGCAAAGGCAGATACACCTGGAGTCAAGGGCGTCAGGGCAAGAGCCAATGAAACAGGCTTAGGACAGTTGCTGGGGACCCATTAGCACCTGTGTGCTGAGAGGCTGCGAGGCTGTCCTAGAGCCTTCATATACCGCGGACTGGGCAGCTTGTAAACAACGGACCTTTATTTCTCACAGTTCCGCAGGCTGGGAGTTTAAGATCCGAGCTCCAGCGTTGCCGGGTTCTGCCGAGGGCTTCCTTCCTGCCTCCCAGCCGACACCTCGCTGTGTCCTCACATGGTGGGAGGGGGGAGGGACTCTCTGGTGTCGCTTTACAAGGGCACCGATCCCACTCACGAGGGCCCCGTCTTCACCTCCGCAGGCCCCACCTCCTAACATTGTCACATTGGAGGGTAGGAGTTTGCGATGCATTTGGGGGGAACATAAACATTCGGTCCATAGAAGTGGCCATGTACTTTATCACTCTGGGGCATTTATTACTGAAGTAACTCAAGAAGTGCCTTCTTGTAAACCAGTCTTTCTTGGATACTTGCTGTTTTACCACTAGGAAAAAATCATTCATTCATTCATTCATTTATTACCTCTGCTT
>NW_006487290.1:0-671 GCF_000325575.1 Pteropus alecto | reverse complement strand
AGAATAAGGTAATAATAAAACCTACCTAAAAGCCATTAGCACAGAGTTAGCCCACAGTAAGTACATGCTTAGTAAATATTAGCTCTAATGATGATGATTACGATGGTGACGATGATGATGATGACAATGATGAACATGACTGTGATAATGATGACGGTGACAAGGATGGTGATGATGATGACAGGGACAATGTTGGTGATGATGCTGTTGTCAGGGATGACTGTATGGACCTGAGAAGCAGTACGATGTAGAGATTATGCACTATGGTTATGGAGGTCGCTACTATTCTGTCTTTCTGACTGTGTGACCTCGGGCAAGCTGTTTTATCTAATTAAATTTCAGCATTCTCGTCTATAAAACCAGTAACCATTTTCACAGAGCTGTTGGGAAATTCAAATAGGACCCTATATATCGGTAATTCTGGGTGCATATTATTTATATTTTAACATCTCCGAAATCAGGGATGCATCTTGCAATTACTGACGAATAAGTGGAACATAAATTGGCTATTTTGAAGTAAGTATTCGTCACCAGAGAAATGATGAGAGTCCTTTTTTTTCTCACAGAACAAGTATGTTCATGGAACCTAACAGATAATCATAAAGAGATAAAACTGTGTTATTTATTTATTTATTTTTCCTGAAATACATGTAGGAGGATTTTTTTTTTTT
>NW_006487289.1:0-671 GCF_000325575.1 Pteropus alecto | reverse complement strand
TTCAGACTTCGGACCTCCAGAACTGTGAAAGAATAAACTTTTGCTGTTTTTAGCCACATAGTTTGTAATGATTTGTTACAGTAGCCATAGGAAACCACTACAGTGAATAGTTAAAAACTATTCTGAGTTTGGTGGTAGCAGAAATCATAGGAACAGCATGATCAGAACCAGGGTCCAGACCTAAAAGAATATGAATAACAAAAATTCATCTTTACAGTTGGGAGTTTCCTTTTACCTACATTCCTCCAGGAATGTCAAGCTTAAAGACATATGCCACACACGCCAAGGCCAGTGGTCACGCAGCGCATGTCCTAGACCTGCTGAAACAACATTAACTGGAGGAAATTTCATGGCGTCGGGAGCGGTCACACAGTAGGACAACACACAGCTATCTGGCAGGGCCAGACATCGGAGCCAGAGGAGATGGCAAATGGTTTTGTTTTTCTTCAGTTTTATATTATTGTGGTAAGAACACTTAAGATGAAACCGACCATTGTTAACAGATTCTGATGTGCATGGCGCAGTACTGGTACCAACAGGTACAATGTTGTACAGCAGATTCATCTTGCGCAACTAGAATTTTGGACCCATTCATTGGCAGCTCTCCTCTGCAGCCCGGCCCCTGGCAACCACCATTCTAGTCTGCTTCTGTAAGTGTGACTAGTTTAGAC
>NW_006487288.1:0-671 GCF_000325575.1 Pteropus alecto | reverse complement strand
TCTCTGTAACTACTTATTTTCATTTGAGTCTTTATAGTGAAAATATATGCACGTATTGTTTGAATACAATTGAAATATTTGTAAACACACATATTAAAAGGTGGCAACCAAATCTGATGCTCGACACAGCATCACACTAACCGCCTCGCCCTCCCCCCAGCAACCTCAGCCCCAGCCTTCCTGCCTAGCAGATCTGGGACCGCGTGGGCTTCCGTAAGGTGACCATTTTTCTAAAGGCCACAGGAGGCCAGCGGAGGGTTCCACAGCCACTCCTTGCTCCAGCTCCTCAGGGAAAAAGCTTCCTGTCTGGGGGTCTGGCTGAGCCCCTCGCCCTGCAGCGTGGGGTCAGAGAATATTCAAGAAGAGGGCAGGCGAGGGCCTGGCTGTCCACGGCTGACGTTCACAGCACGGCTGTCACGGCCCATTTGTCTCTCAAACGGCCCTGTCAGCGTTCCCACCATGGGCCTCTCTGCTCAGCTGTCACCACTCCCGCCATGGCCTGCTCTGCCCGGCAGCAATGAACCTCTTCCTGTCTTCACCAGGCTGCATCGTCCTGCCTCCAGGGCGTCCCTCTGCCCGTCACTCTCTCCCTGTCCCCACCGATTAATCGTCCTCCTTCAGAGTGGGGTCTCAGGTCACTTCCTGCAGGAAGCCCGCCTGCCTCCGTGGAG
>NW_006487287.1:0-671 GCF_000325575.1 Pteropus alecto | reverse complement strand
ACTATATATTTGAAACTAATTAAAATAAATAAATTAATTACAAATATAAATAAATAAATAAGAACAAAACTGTGGATTAATTTTACCTTATTTATGACTTACTATAAAACTACTGTTATAGTATTGGTGTAAATATAGACAAATAAATGAGTGGAAGAAAATAGAAGGAAAAAAATACACACATACACACACACATACACACAATCAATTTGACAATGGTGCAAAGACCATTCAAAGGATAAACAATTATCTTTTTAACAAATAGTGTTGGAACATTTGGATATTGATACACAAAAAAATTAAATTCTAGCTAGACCTTGCACCACATATAGACCCAATCTCAAAATGGACCATAGACCTAGACCTAAGTATATAAACCTAAAACTACAAAACTTCTGGAAGAAAATTTGAGAGTAAATTTTTGTGACTTTGAGTTAGGCAAAAATTTCTTTACTACGACATTAAAAGCACTATCCATAGAGGAAACCACTGATAAATTGGACTTCATCAAAATTAAAATGTCTGCCCTTAGAAATGCTATTAAGAGAATAAAGGAAGCCACAGACTGGGAGAAAATGTTTTCAAATCATGTAACTGATAAAGTACTTGCATCCAGGATTTAAAAAAAGAACACTCAAAATTAACATGAAGTATCTTAGTTTGTTCCGGCC
>NW_006487286.1:0-671 GCF_000325575.1 Pteropus alecto | reverse complement strand
TGACAACTGTTCCGGGAAGCGAGTCACCCGCCCACGTAGGCGGCCACCAGGCAAGCGGTGAAGACTCAAATCTTGCTGAAATGATACGATAAAGTGATGGGTACAGGGAAGGAAAACCACGGAGAGAGAGAGGGATTGATACGCGGCTTCGTTATCGAAATGAGAGGTCGGACGACGTGAACCCACTCGGCTGCCTGACGTGTGACTTTAATGTCGTGGAAACTCACTATGACTTTGCAAATCGAGTCACGCCAGATCAAGTCCGAAAGAGCGATATCATTTATGAGGCTGACGGTGGCTTCAGGCAAAATCCCTCACGGAAACCTCCGTCCTGGTGCCTCCGCCGTGCCTGTTCCGACGACGCTGGACCGCGGGTGTCGGCACGGAGGCGGCTCCCCCACCACGCCGGGCGCCTCGGGAGCCCCAGCTTGGGGAACAGTGTCTCCAAAGCTCTTGGGGGGCTTCAGGCCGCCAGGCCTGTCTTCCTGCTGCTCCGTCAAGACACGATGACGTGCTGTTGACATGGCACAGCTTCCAAACCACTGAATCCGCGGGTTACACTGAAAAGCCAAAACGCAGGAAATTCTCACTGCACTCATGAGCTTCTCGGCGTCGGACGCAGGAGAGCCGCATTTAGTACAACAAAACGAAGCACCGTGAGGTCAGGGGCC
>NW_006487285.1:0-670 GCF_000325575.1 Pteropus alecto | reverse complement strand
GAGCTATCTGTTCGCGAGGCTTCTTGGCATATGGGCAGAGATACCGTGTCCTACTGGGTTTTGATGCCGCCCAGCTGAGAGCCTGCTCCCGAGGCCGGGCCAGAAGGGAGCCCCGACCCCTCTTCGGCCAGAGCCCCGCGGCCCACCTCACCTTCCTGATCTGCTCGAGCTTGTCGTCGTCCTCAAGGAAGAAGGTCAGGTACATGAAGGACACGTCCACATCGCAGTTGCCCCCAAACTGCCTGTGCTCCTCGACAGTGTCCCTCCCTCCAGAAAACGCGTGCTTGTTGACCTGCACCAGCAAGGGGACATAGAAAGGTCAAGGGGACACAGAAAGGGCAAGGGGATGCGGACACATCAAGAGGACGCAGAGACGTCAGCAGTGCGCCGCCCTGCAGGTAAATGAGCCCATGGAGGAGGTCCGGCCAGTGCCTGCTTTTGTCCCATCCCATCCTAAGCAGAGGGAGGGCGAGGCGCAGGGTCAGCGGGAGGGGCCCACACACTGCTCCCTCCTGCCAGGCCCGGCCTGAGTCTCGGGGAAGGTGAGGATGAGGGCAGACAGGCCCTGAAGCTCCGCTCCAGGGACAAGAACAGTCGGGAAAGCTGAAACTGGGCAGGAGTGTCCTCGAGTGTTCTCATGGGACAAGCTTCAGAAAGAGGACGACCAGGA
>NW_006487284.1:0-670 GCF_000325575.1 Pteropus alecto | reverse complement strand
TTTTTTTTTTAATTGGTAGTTGACTTTAACTCCAGGTAAACAGCTTTATTTTTTTCCTTTCATTAAAATGAGAGCAAAACTAAATGCAACTAAATATATTCTTTTAATTTTCATGAAATAATTTTTCTGCTAAATTATTCTTCAGAAAATTGGTTTAGTATAATAAAAGATCCCTTCGTAGAGATCAATATGGTTGTTAGAGAGAATTATTGTCTTACAGAATGGTTATAAAGCACTCTGGGGGAATAAGCATGATTTAAGTACAATTAATCTAACAGCATCTTAAAGCAAATATTATAGATGTAGTATACCCAAATATTAGAGTTCCATTATATATATAATGGAACTCTAATATTTGGGTATACTACATCTATAATATTTGCTTTAAGATGCTGTTAGATTAATTGTACTTAAATCATGCTTATTCCCCCAGAGTGCTTTATAACCATTCTGTAAGACAATAATTCTCTCTAACAACCATATTGATCTCTACGAAGGGATCTTTTATTATACTAAACCAATTTTCTGAAGAATAATTTAGCAGAAAAATTATTTCATGAAAATTAAAAGAATATATTTAGTTGCATTTAGTTTTGCTCTCATTTTAATGAAAGGAAAAAAATAAAGCTGTTTACCTGGAGTTAAAGTCAACTACCAATTAAAAAAAAAA
>NW_006487283.1:0-670 GCF_000325575.1 Pteropus alecto | reverse complement strand
TTTAGATTTCTATTTGGTTGAAAAATAAAACCGGTAAATCAAAGGTCATTGTTTTTGGAAGTGAGAAATATAATTATGTATTGTGGTGTGTGGGAGAGTTGGTATGGCAGAAAGAGATGAGGGGAAGGAGGTGAGAGCAGCACTTGTGAGAAAAGTAGAGGTGGCATCGATGCCAATATGAGTGGACTTTGTGCCGAAGCTGCCTCAAAATAGCACGTGATCTGAGACCATATTAATAAAGATACTATCTCTAGAATAGGGAGGTGCTGTACGCTGATCATTCATTCAACCAATATTGGTTGTGTGCCAGATGTATGACACAGTTTTTACATCTGGGAAACATAATTGAAGTAAAAACAAAAATTGATGGTCTTGCAGAGCATATGTTCTAGTGTGAAGAGACAGACTACATACTATAAGCACAAGAAATAAGAAAGGTGTTTATGTTAGAAGGGGATAAATGTTGTGGGGAAAAATGCAATGGGGATGGTGATCCAGAGTGTGGAGATGTGGAAACAGGGAAGATGGCTGATTTGATCTGGGAGGTCAGCGTGAGCCTCCCCAGGAAGGCGACCTTGAGAAAAGGTTTGAAGGACATGAAGAATTATCCTCAAGGATCCTGGACAGGGGAACCCGCAGTGGGAATGCCCCAGGCAGAAGTGTGTCTGTG
>NW_006487282.1:0-670 GCF_000325575.1 Pteropus alecto | reverse complement strand
TGGGTCCCATGCAAGCAAGAATTAGTCTGTTCATAAAGAAATATTCTGGGCTCATGAGAGACGCTTAAATCTTTAGGGTTTCAAAATATCCTTCATTATGCCAGTGAAGAAATAAGCAGACATCCACACTTCATAGAGATTATATAGACTTAGGACTTTCTTTTTCTGTAACATTTTATAAATGTAAAATTTTGAGAAACTTTTTCCTATTACCCCTTTCTCATTTAATAAGAATAAGATTTCTTTACATGTATACAATACATCTGCAGTAAATTTAAGTATTAACAAGTATGTAACAAATACGATTTTTGGAATTCCATATATAATTTCATGGCCAAATGCCTTTCTTAACATTGTGAAGATTTAAATAAAACTACAAATAGCATCTTTTTTAAAACATCAGGGTATTTAAGAATTTACGTAACCTTCAAATAAGAAAATTATTTTTTAAAAACTCAATGGAAAGCTCTCTAACCCAGGCCATTTTTCATTGATTTATCATTTATGATTTTCTTATCCCCAAAAAAGATCTTAAGTGACTGACAATAAAAATACATGTATGCATTTTTATTATCAGATAAATGTAAAAGATCGAAAGCCAAGGATAAAACTTAACGGCATTCAAAAACTAAATCCAGCACTCATTTTTCTGACATCCATAGCTAAGAGG
>NW_006487281.1:0-670 GCF_000325575.1 Pteropus alecto | reverse complement strand
AAAAAAAGAATAAGTATAGAAAGTGACTTGCATAGTGTGTGACCAAAGTCGTGCTCGATAGAAGATGATGAACATTAGAGTAGGAGGTACGAGCTGAATGGCTGGTGCCAGTAACACGTCCATAACTCCCTGCCACTGAGTCAGGCTTCCTGGACACGGGCCAGGGCCCATGGTGGGCTGCCTCGCAGAGCTGCCTCTGCTTTGGGGAAGGGGGAGATGGATGGCTAAGGCGGCAGTGCCGCTGAGCCAAGTTCTTGGACAGAGAGCCTCCCGCTCAGTCCCTTACCCATAGACCTACCTTGAAAAAGGTACTCCAGGTACTCCGACTCCACCCAGGGGGACCTGGCGCTGGGAGAAACCGCCCGCACTCGTCCCTTGAACTTGTTGTAGAGGTCCTGTTTCTCCAGGCACATCAGAGAACATGACAGCTCTTTGGTTCCTGCACACTTTTTCACTTTTTGCCACCGTCTGGGAGGTGCGGAGCTGAGGGAAAAGACAGGACAGCTTGGGTCATGGACTCAGCCTCTTGGGGCAAGGGAACTTTGAGAACATGTGATCATTCTTCCCTCCATTCTGCCTGATCCATCTATCTGTCCATCCACCCATCTGTCCTCCATCTGTCTATCTTTCCAAGCAGCAAGACTTTGGCGGAAACAGAATGAGAACAGTC
>NW_006487280.1:0-670 GCF_000325575.1 Pteropus alecto | reverse complement strand
TAAGAGAATTAGGGGGGCCCAGGATGACGCCAACGTTTTAGCCTGAACCTGAGGGACGGGTTGACATTTATGGAGGTAAAGTCTGTGGGAGACACTGGGTCAGAGTGTTCACGCTCTGTTCTTGATTTATAAAGTCAGCCTTGCAGAGGGGATGGACCACATGACCCAGCAATTCCACTCCTGGGTACGCGCCCAAAAGAATTGGAAGCAGGGACTCATACAGATACTTGCGTATCCATGTTCATGGCAGGATTATTCACGAGAGCCAACAAGGTGGGAACAAAACCAAATCTCCATCGATGGATGAATAGACAAAAAAATGTGGCATTTACATGTAATGGAATATTATTTGGCCTTAAAAAGGAATGAAATTCTGACACGTGCTGCATCATGGATGAACCTTGGAAACACTATGCTAACTGAAGTCAGCCAGACACCGAAGCACACATATAAGAGACCTAAAGTAGTTAAATTCACAGAGACAGAAAATAGAATTGTGGTTGCAAGGGATGGAGGGGGGGGAGGGGAAGTCAGTGCTTAACGGGGACAGAGTTTCTGTTCAGAAAGATGGAAATGTCTGGCGACAGACAGTGATGACGCGAATGTACTTGATGCCACTGAGCCTGCGCCTAAAAATGGTTAAAATGCTCAGTTTTATGTTATGTGATTT
>NW_006487279.1:0-670 GCF_000325575.1 Pteropus alecto | reverse complement strand
TGTCAGGTCTTCTAAAAAGTGCCTGCCGATGACTGACCGCACAATGCAGCGGCGAGCATGGCCCGTGTCACCGAGGCTCTTCCAACCCCCGCAGGTGATGTCCACAGACCTCTCTGACCGCGTATGAGGACACGGTTGGCCTGGTGAGGGCTCTGGCTACCCGCTGGCACAGAGGTGCTTGTGGTTGTCTACGTTAGCCCAGTGGAACGAGATTCTTCCAATTAAATTCACCCCCTTCTTTATGTTGCCCACATTATGTAGTCTCGCCGCAGCGTTGGCCGGTGTCGCATGTCCGTGGTATTTATTATTTGAACAAACTAGTCTCTTGTTTATTTTCTCTATACAATAGGCATTGGGTGATCCGTGCATAAGATTTAGCAGTCACACAGGTAACGTGCCAGTAGCCAGCGAGACAAGGAGACGTTTGCCAGGCTTCGATGAGTGCTCTTGGGGGGATACTGGGCAGTGCTTCAGCAGATTCTGCCTCTGTTTTCCTAGCTTTCAAACCAGGGACATCTCACCCGAACCCCGTAAGCCATTCGCACACATTAGAGGGGCGAAGACCGCCCGCATCATCAGCTTCCGCGCTAGAAACAGCTCCGGAGTCATTTTCAACAGAGTATTTATTCGGTGCTTCGAGTGCTTCCAAAACCTTTGGAAGGGCGCCCCC
>NW_006487278.1:0-670 GCF_000325575.1 Pteropus alecto | reverse complement strand
TCACCATCTTGGACCAATCCAGAGGCTAAGAATGCAGGACCCTAAGACCCTTCAATAAATCTTTGTCATTTACTTCTAGCCAAAGCCTCCTGAATCTTTTTGAGTGTGTTAAAAAGGACCTGTCTCCTAATGTTGTGATATATCTGACTCTTGTTGTTATTCTTTTTGTGTGTGTGTCTCTAAGTACAACCCCTTGGTCTATATTCCTGGCATAGAAACAAAGAGCTGGTTAAAGATAATACCTTGTTCTAATGAAGCCCTGGAGATCAAAGCCAGAGGATCAGAGTGGGCAACTCTCTTCCAAGAGCCTGAAAGCCATTTTTCTCCCCGCACAGTTTCGATGCTCCCCTTTCCTCTGCTTGCTCGGATGATTCTTAGCTGTAACAGAATGCTTTTGCTCCATTTGTAGCCTGATGTTAAGAGAGAATTTATGCTTATTTATTAAACCATTGGAAAGAATAGAGTTGATTAAGATGTAAATAAAGAACGGAATCAAATCAAAGGCTTAGGTATTTCATTATGCATACTACCACCCACATAGCCTACCTAGGATTGCTGATTGAGAGATAAGGGGGACAGGGCTGGAGGGGAAGAACCAGAGAAACAGGTGAAAGGGAAGTTTCCTTTACTAAAGACCCCTCTGGTCCACAGCTCTGTGTCACCCAGTTAT
>NW_006487277.1:0-669 GCF_000325575.1 Pteropus alecto | reverse complement strand
CCTCCCTAGAGCTATCAAACCAGATCCTCTGAGGAAGAGGCCCAGGAATCTGCATTCTTACCATTTTCTGCAGGTATTTCTTATGTTCACTGAACTTTGATAACCACTAGCTTAAATAAAGAACTGTTTAATAACGTCTCAAATAAAGCCTGTATGGGAAATGATTTCTCACTGTTCTATTTATAAGAATGTTCACTCTTTTTCAATTCTCCACAACAGCCCCACAAATCTCCAGCCTTCAGAGATATTTCCAGCTCTCCTATTTCCTAAATCACTCTAGGCTGGAATTCTCAATTTTATGAGGTGCTGTGAGCTTATCGCACATAATTCTAGATCTACAGATCCTGTCCTGAAGTGATATTTGATATTGGTACAAAATCTACTGGCAACAGTAACCCACTTGCTGACAAACATTTCTTTCTCATTTGAAAAAGAATTGTGCAGAAAATATAAGCAGACTGGAAACTGGAGGAGACTGGAGGTGAGAGTTGTTACATTTACCTAACTTCTTAAAATACAAGTGGGCCACCCAACGAACTCCAGAAGGAGGTACTATCCCATCTGCTCTCTTTTAACACAACTTCATTCTCAAGTTTTGTTTTAAATGGCAGATATAAGCAAATTCAAACAGGTTTGTATACTTGAATATATTGCTCACAGACTGAGTAC
>NW_006487276.1:0-670 GCF_000325575.1 Pteropus alecto | reverse complement strand
GTGGGGTGGGGGGGGAGGTAGGCATCAGTCACTCTACATACCAACGCCAGAAATGAGAAAGGGTACGATCCCTGTGGCTAGAACTCGGGCAACACCGAGCACAATAACCCATGTCGTCCAGCAATATGTGTGGCCCAGCAGCCCCACTGAAGGAACTGATCCCACAGTGACGTTGGCAAACCCCCAAGCAACACAAGCACAAGGCCATTCAAAGCAGCACTACTTGTAAAAATAAAATCGGAAGGACCCAAATGGACATCAAGGAGGGACGGGTTAAATAAACCTCAGGATTCCCCAGTCCGGAACACCATGGAGCTGCAAAAAAGAATGAAGCCGACCCCCCCGCCTGCTGTGGGGTGCCCCTCCCCGCCATACGCCGACCTCCCCACCTGCTGTGGGGTGCCCCTCTACCCATACACGGTTCAGTGAAAAGTGCGAGGTGGGAGAGGAAAAGGGTGGACAGTAAACGGAAGACGTGATGTAAACATATGTGTGTGTTTGCTTACCTTAAAAAACAGGAGAAAGATACACCAGAAACTAAGATAAATAAAGAAAAAAGGCTGCCTCTAGATGCAGGGAGAGAACAGAACGGAGTAGATAAGGTTGGAGGTAGGACTTAGGAAGTTTCTGTAAAGGACCAAATAGTAAATATTTCAGAGTTTGTGGGCCA
>NW_006487275.1:0-669 GCF_000325575.1 Pteropus alecto | reverse complement strand
ATTTTGCATCCTCCGCAATTCCCATGATGCAGCCCTTCCTCACTCATGCAAACCAATGTACTAAGTGCTTCTGTAGACCAGGCACCTTACATTCCTGGTATCATTCCCCATTGCGACAAGTTTGTGAGTCTGGTACTGCGATTATCTCCATTTCAGGGGCGGGGAAACCGAGCCCCGTGTAGCTTAAGTAACGTGCCCAAGTCATACATCTCCTGATGGCAGAGGCGAGGCTTGAAGCTGCTGGGTCTGACTTCAGAGCTCGCCCGCTCAGCTGCCCTGCTTTTCAGATGCTTTGTGCTGCCTTTTCCAGTGAAGGCTCCTTGCCGAAGGTGAACTCGCTCGCCCCGGTGCCCTGCAGCTGCCTCGCACGGCGTGGAAACATCTGCAGGCACAAAGGGTGCCTGCGGCTTCGGGGTGGTGAGAACATAGAAGCGAGAGAACAAAGGCACAGGGCATGGCGCCCCGTCTCTGTGGCTCCAGGCCCGCTTTGCTGCTCAGAGTGGCGTCTGGATGACGGAGCAAATGCAATTGACTGCGACCCGGAAAGGGCTGTTTATGGCAGCACTTCCGGGATCGAACTCTACAGTGTCGACGAAGGAGGGGGAGAATGCCTTACGGGGCGGTTTTCTGGAAGTGTGATGGAGGCATCATGGGTAAAGAAGGGGTGCG
>NW_006487274.1:0-670 GCF_000325575.1 Pteropus alecto | reverse complement strand
GTGCTCTAAGCATTAACAAGTGTTTGGTGATTAATCAATTGACTTTTACAATGCTGTGCTTTATGCTCCTAACTGAGGACGTTCTCACGAAGATGGAGTAAAACCTTGACCAATTTTCTAAGCAATTTACTGAGTATGGAGAGTCTGTCTTTAAAACCCTCCTTTTAGATGATTTGAATGTGTGCCCCTCCCCTGAAATAAAGACCCCAGATGATTTCTCCAATTTCTTTGATCTATGCTGAGATTATCTAAAATTGTCATTTTCTATACTGGAAAAGTGCAACTTGTTCCTTGAGATTGTACACAAGATCAGAGAGCTGGAAGGCCACATGAGAAGCTTTAAGACAGAGTCCTCCTTGTTCTTTTCTCCTGCAGGGGCCAAGTTGCCCTGAAGATCATGAACGTGTTTTCTGAGCACTGCAACATCTCAGACTGGCTGAGGTTCAAAGCCACAGTGAAGGCCTCTGTATACGTGGTCACTTTCTCCTTTGCCACGTTCGTCACTGTCATCATTATTGCAATAGTGATGTAGAATTCGAAACTGAGGAAAGAGGTCTGATACATCCTCCTTTGCCACCATCTGCTGTGCATCTCCTCCTACTGTGGCCTGGGGGTGGTTTTCCAAGGGAAGTGGGCCCTGCTGGACAGCAGCCCTGTGCTGATCTGCCGG
>NW_006487273.1:0-670 GCF_000325575.1 Pteropus alecto | reverse complement strand
GTGTGTGTGTGTGTGTGTGTGTAGCAAGCTCTGTTTTCGTTATATTCTTGGTTTCCTAATTGAAATAGTAGTGGAGGTGTTCACCAATATCACCTACGTTTTCAAGAGACAGAATTTAAATTTAAAGTTGCTATTCTAACGGTTTGGAGTTGACATTTGTGAAATTGATGCTTATTTTACATGTATGTGATAAAAGTTTTAAGCAATTATTACTATAATTCTTCGACCTCAATTATGCTGATAGTTAAACACAATATTCGTTACAGCCTCGACAAGTTCTGTAATTGAATCACTCCCTTACTTCCTTTCCCCTTTTTTTATGGAGTTCACTCAAATTTTTTTCTGTGTTGGCACTTCTGTTGATAAAAGAAGCTTAGTATGAATACACAGAGATGGGGGGTGGGGTGGGGCATGTGTAGAAGGAAGGGTCACAGTGGCCAACACAAACATGAGGCTCTTCTAATTCATTTAAATCTGGTGTTATGGTCCGCATATCTCCTTATTTTAAATGTGTCTCTATTCACATCACTGCATAAAATTGATGCTCCATTATCATGTGCCATGTTGTTGGGTTACTTCTCGTATCCTTGCCGCATATAAGCCCTGGACGCCATTTGAGAAGGGCGAGGTACATAGCCCATAGTGTGTTAGGTGAGTTAAATGGACAATT
>NW_006487272.1:0-669 GCF_000325575.1 Pteropus alecto | reverse complement strand
TTTTATGTAATGTTTCAACCAAGTTTATTAAAAAAGTAATAGGTATATATCCATAGATATATTCATGTATGAACAAAATATGCATACCAAGGAATATTATGCAGCCTTAAAAAGTAAAGAAATCCTGATACGCTCTAATGAAATTGTGATGAAATTGTGTTAACTTCATACAGTCAGAAAATAACAAGTGTTGTTTAATTCCATTTACCGGAGGAACTAGTAGTCAACTTCATAGAAAGTACAATGGTGCCTGCCAAGAGCTGGACTAAGAGCAGTTTGAGGAGATTTAAAAGTTCCAGATAGGATTAGTTCTGACAAGTGCACAACAATGCGAATATACTTAATGGCACTACACAGTACACTTAAAAACGGTTAAGATGATAAACTTATCTCATTGTATTTTACAACCATAAATAAATAAAAACAACAGTGTGTAATAGCTTGTCCTGATGTTTGAACACTTTAATTCAAATTTTATAATAAAAAGAGAATAGAAGTTAACTTTAGGAAAACTATGTCATAAATGAATCTTTCTGTGATATCAATGTATGACCTAGGGACACCTGCTTGCAGGTGACATAGACTGCATCTGATACAATCTACACATACTCTCTGCTGCAGTCTTATCTTCCCAGTCCTCCACTGGCCTGCTGTTTCCCTAGCCTCCTT
>NW_006487271.1:0-670 GCF_000325575.1 Pteropus alecto | reverse complement strand
AACTGGATCCCTGGCTTCCAGGAGGTCCCCTTTGCTGTGGGGATGATGCCTCTCGGGCTGTGGGTTGTCCTAAAACTCAGAACTCATATTTCTTAATTTGCCTGTGCCTCACTGATGGGAAAGATTGCAAGCCAGCTGACTTCCCCCGGAAGGAATGAGTGTTCCGGCAGAGGCCACAGAGCAGTGTGGCCCAGGCTGCGCGTTAAATGACTGGGAGTGTGGAGGTTGGGGTGGGTGAGGGTAGCTGCTTGTCCAGGCTGGTGGCTTTGGGGCCTCCTATGTTGTGAAAGATGGAGCTACTGTGCACACTTGCCTGCGAAGAGCCCAGCCCTGAGTGAGCTGGACGTGGACACTGGATATTTGGCAGGCACATGGGCCTGTGTAGTGGTCCTTCCCGGGCTGGGAGGCGGCTGGAGAAGCCTGTTGGGGGCTGGTCCCAAGGCCGTGTCTTCACAGAGTCAGTGCGGACACCCCAGCTTTGTTCGATGCTCGGGGAAGGCAGACGGAGTGCTCTTTCTTGTAAACCTCTCTGTTCCCAGTTCTCTGCTAGGTTCTTCAGAGAAATAGAAAATATCGGATGAATGAATGGACAGATGGATGAGTCCCACTTCATGGGGCTTCAAAGTCGACATCGCAGAGGCTGGAGACCTGCGCATATGCTCACACGCAT
>NW_006487270.1:0-670 GCF_000325575.1 Pteropus alecto | reverse complement strand
GAACCACCACTTCCATGGAACCACCACTTCCATGTTGTCATTACGCTCCATCATCTGGATTACTGTGACGAATCCCCCACTGGCTTCCACGTGACCACCTTTGCCCCCACTAGTCTCTTCTCGATATAGCAACCAGACATTAAAACACAAGACAGATCATGTCGTCAATCTCCACTTAAAACCTTCCAGAGGGCCTCAGTTTGACCCACTGTTGAAGGCAAAGCCCTACAACGGCTTACACGACTGCGCTCGACCTCACTCACCCCTCATTGCCTACTTCTCTCCTCTCACTCGTTTTTCCCAGACACACTGCTCTCCTCCCTGTTCTTCAAACAGCCTAGACACATCTCACCCCAGGGCACTGGATCAGTCATTTCTTTTATCAGGAAAATTCTTTTCCCAGATAAATATCTGGGAATAAATTCTTATTTCAGACAGTCGGACAACAGAATCCACATCACTAAGAGTGTTGGCAGTTAATATGTTGGAACGAGGGCTGTGGGTGTAGAAATTTTCCATGAAGGTGCGAGAGGAGTGTGGATATATATTAACCAATGCAATAGAGAGATGCTTTGTCCCCAAACATTACTAATCAGAAGCATCTGGTGGACATTTTAAGAATGCAGATTCCTGGACCAGACTCCTGAAGCTTCTGATTCAGTAAGCCTGG
>NW_006487269.1:0-669 GCF_000325575.1 Pteropus alecto | reverse complement strand
TGAATAAGGGGTGGGAGGCAGGGGAGTTGGTGCTGTAGGTGGCCCCTCCCCACCCTGGCGTCAGTGAGGCAAAGGGCCCAGTGGGGAGCTGAGCACTGAGTGCAGCAGTTCCCCTCAGCCCTGTGCTTCCCTCCCTGAGGTCAGCAGGGCTCAGCAGGGGGCTTGTCTCACATACCCCCACTTTGATGAGGATCAGCTGGTGACAATCATTGCCCAGTGTTCCCCAGGAGGTGTCAGCATCATGGAACAGCAGGAGTCAGTTTTAAAAAACTACCGGGCCACTGGGAGCTGAACATACACCCCTGACCTACTGCTGTCACTCAACACGAACATCAGCTCATTAGAGGAAGAGTAAATGGGACCCAGAGTCTCCTAACGTCATTTCCAAAATGTCCAGAATTCCATGAAAATGCATCGCCTGTCATATCAAGAACCGGGAAAATGTAAACATGAACATGAAAAGAGAATCTATTGAAATCAACACTGAGATGACTGGGATGATGAAATTATGTGTCAGGTAGTTTTAGGCAACGATCATAAAATCCATGAGACTAGCAACAACAGACACTCTTGAAAGAATTGGAGGAAGAGAGGAACTCAGAATAGAAATAGATGTCATACAAAGAAACCAAATAGAAATATAGAACTGAAAAATACAATATAATTTTT
>NW_006487268.1:0-670 GCF_000325575.1 Pteropus alecto | reverse complement strand
TTTGGGCTAGGACTTGGTGACTTTGGGCTTAGTGCCTGTGCTTGTAGGTGCAGTGGGCCAGTCAGGTTCTGCGAGGTCTGTCGTTGCTTCAGCTGGTTAGAACAACAACTGCTGGACGTGAAAGATGAAACCCCAAATCCGGCAGTTGCCATTTGGCGTCGTAGCTGGCAGTTCCTGGAAGTACCCGGTGCAGACTCACCAGCCCACCTGTATCGAAAGAAATAGTTTTGTGGGGCCGATTATCCACAAAGAGCCTGATGCGAGCATCAGTGTAGCGGGTGCTGCCACTCTGGGTCAGTGGGTCAGTGGGGAACCTCCTCAGAGACTTGCCTGGGTCTGCTGAGCACCCCCGTCTCTCCCCACAGCTAAGGACAACCAAGAAGAAAAAGTTGGGGTGGCTCCAGCAGCTACCCAGAGCCCAAATGAGTCACTCCTCCCAAACCTCCATATTGATGAAAATGATTCCTGAAATTCCAAGAGAGACCGTAAGAAATCCAGAGGAGAATGGGGGAGTATAAAGGGCTGGGGGTGCAGAACCAGATGAGAGGGATTCTTTGGCCTCGCGAGCGTCGAAGATCCAAACTGAGCATTCGGGAAGGGGGCTGTCAAACAAGGAAAGCGACAGGGTCTCCCTCTGCGGAGGCCGTACGGTGTTGTGACCTGGGTAGGC
>NW_006487267.1:0-669 GCF_000325575.1 Pteropus alecto | reverse complement strand
AGGCAGCTAAGAGAGAGTAACATGTAGATGGAATGGGTTAAAGTCTGCAAGACTTTCAGGGTTTAAGAGAATATTAGTCTGGATTGGGGATCACAGTAGAAGAATGGAAACTAAAAGACTAGCAACCTAAGAGAAAATTGGAGACAAGGAGCAGTCAGGTTCTAGCTAGGAGGCTTCAGCAGAAAGCATAGGGCATCAATAGGAAAAATGGAAATCAATGCTAAGTTGAATACTCTGTGAGTCATAGTTTTCCCCCCTCGTTCAAGATCGGACTGTCTGAAAGTGGAGATCCAGGGGGACATCTGACCTTAACTTTGAAGGGCAATAGGGTGAGAAGCAAGGTAGTTCTTGACAAAGGTCTGTACAATCTATGATCCCAGCTATCTCAAAGCTCAATTTCCTGGTACCCTTTCCTCTTGAAATTTGCATTTCACCACTGTCATATCATTATCGGATTTTGATGTAGATTTGAAATAATGAAATAAAGTAGCCAGATTTTTAAATTACTTGACCTATCTGCCTGTCTCTGCTCAAGAAAGAGGGCAAATGAATGTGACTTCTGCAACCCCCTGAGATTGGCCTCTTGTTGGCAGACAATCAGAGAGGAGAACTGGGTAATATCAAACCCTCTGAAAGCTTTTAAATAAAAGTCTTGTGATTTCCGGCTTC
>NW_006487266.1:0-669 GCF_000325575.1 Pteropus alecto | reverse complement strand
ATCAGATGGCTTCACAAGTAAATTCTACCAAATATTTAAAGAAGAATTAGTACCTATCCTTTTCAAATTGTTTCAAAAAATTGAAGAGGAAGGAACCCTTCCAAACTCATTTTACTAAGCCAAAATCAGATAGAGATAATACAAAGAAAGAAAATTATAGGCCATTACTACTGAAGAATATAGATGTAAAAATTCTCAATAAAAAAAAAACTAGTAAACCAAATTCAACAGTACATTAAAAGGATTATACTCCGTGATCAAGTGGGATTTATACCAGGAATGCAAGAGTGATTGAACATCCACAAACAATCAATGTTATTCATTATATGAAGAAAACAAAATATAAAATTATGGTAATCTCAATAAATGCAGAAAAAAGCATTTGACAAAATTTAACATACATTTGTGATAAAAGCTCTCAACAAAATGAGTGTAGAAGAAACTTACTTCAATGTGATAAAGGCGATATATGATAAGCCCACAGCTAACATCATACTCAAATGGTGAATAGCCAAAAGTTTTTCCTCTAAGGTCTGGAACAAGACAACAATGTTCACTCTCACCACTATTGTTCAACATAATACTGGATGTCCTGGAAACAAAAATCAGACAAGATAAAAAGTCATCCAAATAAAAAATGAAGAAGTAAAACTGTCACTATTTGCAGAT
>NW_006487265.1:0-669 GCF_000325575.1 Pteropus alecto | reverse complement strand
TTTTTTTTCATCAGCCAGGGACAATGCCAGATTCCTGTCCGTTTCGGACGCAGACAAGCCAGTAACATCCACGTTAATCTGGATCGTGTTGACGTTGTCCTGTTCTGACAACGTGTAGCATTCTGTGTCTCGTTGAATCACAGAGTGGAAGGTCATTTTTCACTGTGCCATTCACTCACCATGTTCCAACTGCAGAACATCTCACGCTTTTAATCTTTATATGGTGCCCTGGACGTACGGGGCAGCGAAATCACACTAGGAGAAATAAAAAAAAGGAGATTAGAGTGTGAAGGAATGAACTCTCTCAAGCAGGAAGAAAATTTGAGATCAACTCAGGAGAGTGAGTAGGCATATTTAAAATTCACCTTGGGGCAGGGGAAGTGGTAATTCATTTATCATGCAAAAAAAAGTTTATTAGCTGTGTATCCTGTGGGCGCCGTGCTGGGTGCTGGCGGGTAAACACTGCCCTCACAGCAGAGCTTAAGAAAAATATCGAACAAGTGACTGTATGTGGGAACAGGGTCATGAAATACACTCTGCATGGCGAGCATATGGGAGACACATAAACCAGGAAGAGCCGGCCTCAGCCTTGGGGTCAGGATGACCTCTCTGTGAAAGTGTAATTTAAACTGAGACCTGAAGGGTGAGTAGGATATAGCCAAGGTTTGA
>NW_006487264.1:0-669 GCF_000325575.1 Pteropus alecto | reverse complement strand
CAAGCGCCCCCTAGCGCCAGGCCTGCCACCCCCGGCCCGGGACCTGCGCCGCCCCCGCCGGGCCGCAGCGAGCGCCAGCGCAGCTCGAACTCCTCCTCCGCGTCGGTGGCGCCCTTGGCGCGCAGGTAGGACAGCAGCAGGTGCACCTCCTCCGCTGTGGGCCGCTGCTCCGGCTGCAGCCAGCAGAACTGCATCACCTCGTACCTGGGGTGGGAGGCCGGCGGCAGGCTCAGCCCCACTCACTCGCTCCCTAAGGAGGGAGCCCATCTCCTCATGCTCAAAATCCCTTGACGGCAGTTACAGGAATCTCCCACTTAACTAAATGTGTGTTTTGGATAAAGAGGCCATTGCCCTTTGGGCACAGGGTGGGACCCAGAGGGGATCCAAGGTGAGTTGGAAACCCAGGTGGTCAGGAGCCACTTCTGCCCTGGGGACATGGAGCACCCCTGTGTCTCGGCCTTCCTGCTAGGGACAGCCCCACCCCATCCTGGTGCCGCAGGGCGCTCACCAGCGGTCGGACAGGGCCAGCTGCAGCTGAGGCTTGGGCAGCTTGAGCTGCTGCTCGCGGACGGCGTAGGCCAGCACCTGCCGGTCGGAGTGGTGTGGGTAGGGCTGGGCACCCAGCTCAAAGAGCTCCCAGATGGTCACACCCAGGGACCTGCAGGGGGG
>NW_006487263.1:0-669 GCF_000325575.1 Pteropus alecto | reverse complement strand
GCTTTCTATAGGGTGGACACTGATTTCTAAGCTGTAGGCTCAGACCCCAGCAGGAGAGGCTACTCTCTGTGCAACACAGCTGGGGTTTTGTCTCAGTAGAGACAGTGATTGTCCCCTGAGACCGAGGTCTCTACGACTTGCCTGACCATCATGCACTGGATTATGCACTGGAGATCTCTCCATGTTTGCTTATTATCACTAAGTTTATAAATGAGTTTTTGAGTGAGGGTTGTATTTTGGATACTATACTTAATGTAACGTCTGGCTGAACTGCACCTTCACCTATGAAGCTCCCTCAAAGTTTTATGTGCAGCGAAGAGCCATCCAAGCTACAAGTCTGTCAGAGGCAGGATCATGAATCCCTACATAAAGCCCCGAACATCCTCAGATTTCAGGGGTCAGCTGGGCGGCAACACATTAGTGACCTCTCTGCCTCCCTTTGACAGCTGCCCGTGGCTATGTGAATACCCGTGGTAGAAAACTTTGGCATCGCCGGGGTTTCTCCTCGGGAGATGGATGGGCCAGGGAAAGATGAGGTGTTAGGTGTGGTGAGATCCAGAGTCCGATGGCTAAGTCCTCATTTTCAGATGAACCTCAATTTATTCCCTGCTTGGTGCTGTTGAGTAAGAGAGCTGGGGACAGACTGAGCTGAGAAGCATTAGTACATGT
>NW_006487262.1:0-669 GCF_000325575.1 Pteropus alecto | reverse complement strand
GTATACTTGAAACTAATAATAAAATTTTTAAAAATGTTAGGATATACCGAGTTTTGGTGATGATGAGAAGCTGGGATCCAATTGCAGTCGTTTTTCATTTCTTTGTGTTTTTCAGTATTTTCCTAAATTTCTATTGAATTTATGTTCCTTTCTAATTGGAATGTAATAGTATTTTTCTCCAAAGAAAATTCTCGTTATCTTAATGCTTCTCAATTCTGCATCCAAAACCAAAGGATGAGTAGAACTAAGGGATAAAACCAAATAGATCTGGTAGATTTGTGCTGGTTCCTCAGAGTGCATGGGGTAATTTTATAGAACTAGTTTGTGAAGAGTAAGTTAAGGTGCAGTATTTCTGACTTCTGGAGGAGGAACTTCAGGAACAGATTTTGGGTTGGCTCATCTCAACAGATAGAATGGGAATGCTTTGACCTTGGTGGCTCATTGAACCTCTGAATTCTAATAGTTTGATAGGGACAATGATAGAATCTTGGTTGCTGCTGCTGTTTCTTTGACCTCAGTTCTTAAAAGACTTCCTACTCTAATAAATTTCTCTACAGAAATTATTACACTCCTTGGCCAACCAAGTACACAGCAGGGTCACCTAGTCTGGTATTTTATATCTAGGTACATATATTTGATGTGGTCATCAGCCAATCTCAGTTTTTTTTT
>NW_006487261.1:0-669 GCF_000325575.1 Pteropus alecto | reverse complement strand
TTATTTGTATCTTCTTCAATTTCTTTTTCACTGACTTATAATTTTCTGAGAAATTATAATTTCTTGGAAATTAGAAATAATTTTAAGCATTTTTTAATCATAAGATCTTGTTTGAAATTTGAGTAAAAGTAAGCATGCGGTAATGATACATTTACTTTTAAATTTAGTAATTCTAGAACTATGCTAAATGACCTATTTGAAAAAATGAGAACTATGTATGAGGAGATGGTGAATTTCAGGATACACACAGTAACTATAAAAACAAAGCAAGTAAAAATGCTAGAAATGAGAAGTACAATATCAGAAGTAAGTGTATATTTTATTGTGATTAATATGAGTGACTCAGCAGAAGAAATAATCAATAAACTTGAGAACAGTTTAGTTGAAACTCTCCAAGCTGAAATACAAAAAGAAAAATGCAAACAAAAAAGAAACAAAACAGAACAGAATAGATGAGAGCGTCTTAATTTATGGGACAATCTCAAATGGTCCAACATATATGTAGCTGGAGTCCAAGAAGGATAAAAGAGAATGAGGGAAGATAAATATTTAATGAGACATCGCTCAGAATGATCTGAAATTGATGAAAGACATCAATCCACAAATCTAAAATGCACAGAAACCACCAACCAAGAAAAATGCAAAGAGCACCTGGACACACACACACGC
>NW_006487260.1:0-669 GCF_000325575.1 Pteropus alecto | reverse complement strand
GCTGTGTATTAAATTCCGAGAACCTTTGCATCTCACTATGGGACGTTTGTACTTTTTCACCAACACCCCCCAATCTCCCCGCCCCCGCCCCCCTGCTGTGATCGGATTGGATTCGAATTTCTAATCCATGCTTTGCTTTATGAGTTTGGCTTTGTACATTCCACATGTAAGTGAGATCTGTATACAGTCTTTGTCTTTCTCTGATTCGTTTCCCTTGGCAAAACGCCCACCAGTTTGATCAAATTTTATATCCTTCCCCCCTAAAGTGTGAATACATTTATTTTTTTGTTATTACTATTTTTTAACAATAATAATAACTTTTACTGTCGATTTACTTGTCGGTTAGAGCCAGAAGACATAAAGCATTGCATCGCAAATGTCTGTTGTACATACATGGATTCGATATTATTTATTTCTTCAACATCTATCTTTTACCCCCTTTTAATTTAAGACCTGTAAAAGCTCTTGCCCATTTTCTGTTGTATTGTACATATTTTTCCCTCTCTTCTCTCTCTCTCTCTTTTATTTTTTTGCCTATCACATCCCCATGACTTATTTATTTTATAACTTATTTCTTTTATTTATTGTACCTTTTCACTCTCTTCTTCATTTTACACACCTCTCCCCTCTGGCTACCACCAATCTGTAACGATGGGCTTTTTTTTTTTT
>NW_006487259.1:0-669 GCF_000325575.1 Pteropus alecto | reverse complement strand
GTGAGAGTATATGGGAACTTTGTATATTCTCATAAATTTTTCTGTAAACCAAAAACTGCTCTAAAAAATAGTCTATTTATTTAAAAAAAAATAATACATAAATCGTAACATAGTCATGAGTTACTTGAAAATCCAAACTAAATAGACTATGTTGTCATACAGCAAACAATGGGATATTTCTGGCTTTTTGCCCAGGGATCTCCCTTATCTTAGTCAGAGAGATGTATTGTGCCAATACTTCCCAGACAAATGTGAGAGATTTAGGAAGTAGAAGCAGCTGCACCAAGAGTTCTGCATGTTACAGTCTCTGAAAAATAAAAAAAGCTACCAGGAAATAATTCTTACTTCTGGGTTTTCCCTCTTCTGGACACTTGAGGTGTGTCCAAAAGACAATCGCAAGGGCCCTGGAGCAGGAAGGAGTAGTGTCATAAAGCTCAGCAAATTCCCCAAGAAGCTATAAATGGTTGGAAGTAGATATTACATCAGGTCATCAGGGCATCTCTACAGTAATATCAACTCAAATTATCACAATTTCACAGTAGCAGTTAATTAATATTATTTTGCCATTCCACACTCCCCCCGCCCAACAGGCCAAAACCAGAAAAAGTACATACATAATACCAAATATAGTTATGTGCTGAATGTTCAGGTGTTAATCACAGTGATTCT
>NW_006487258.1:0-669 GCF_000325575.1 Pteropus alecto | reverse complement strand
GCCAAACAGTGCAATCCACCACAATTAGCTCCTTGTCTTGGATTCCAGAGCTGCCTTCCCTGTTCTTTCAGCTGCTGTTCTGAGTCTGTGAGTCACCTCACTACCTTTTTGGATCAATTTACCCAGAGTTGGATTCTGTTGTTTGCTATCAAGGAGCCGTAAAAAATTCAGGAATTTTCATGCAGGAGAGAATAGGTGCAGAGAGGTCAAGTTCCAAAGGTCACGCAGCTAATGGTTGGCAGAATTGGAATTCAAACCAGGCTGCAAGTTCCAGACTTTTCCCATTGTACTAACTTGAGAATTGTTACTTTAGTGCAAGAGAGTTGGGATTCATCATGCGTGCTCTTGCTCTCATGAACTCTGCATGCCTCGGGGGGAGTGTAGTATTGAAGCAAGAACTGGACAAAACAGGAGAAGAATGAACAAGAGCCCCAGGACTCATGCTCTACTCTGGGGACTATGAGCGTTCAAGCCCAGATGGCATGGCACTGGATTAGCCATGATGGCAGTTCTCAAATTGGAGTGTGTATCAAGACCTTTCTCAAAATGCACAAGCCTGGGTCCCAAGCCGGTAGATTCTCATTCCATTTATCAATAAAAATTTCCTGGCTTCTTCAGGTATTCATTCTTTACCAATGTCTTCACACACACACACACACACACACACAC
>NW_006487257.1:0-669 GCF_000325575.1 Pteropus alecto | reverse complement strand
GACCGACCGAATGACCGACCAACCAACCGAACAACCGACCAAACAACCGACCAACCAAACAACCGACCAACCGAACAACCGACGGGCCAAGCAAAATGAACAAAACTGGCTATTTCTCAATTGCATTTCCGGTAGTGAAATGTTAAACATTTTTTTGGCTTTGGTATTTTCAAAGATACTCTATTTTTTTTGCCTCACAGTAACTTTCACAAAATAAGTGCTTTTGAAGGGAAAACTTTAACAGGTAAGTTGCCTTGATTTACGACTATTTTGACTCTATTCTCGAATATGGGTGCGGCAAAATCATGAGGTGTCCATTTTATTCTACAGCAGTATAAAGAAAAACAAGGTGATTTCCTCGTGTTTAATAGTTCGAAGAACAGTTAAAGATTTACAAGTTGGATTCTGGACAGCATTTTAGCCTTAAATATTTAATTTGTTTAATTAAATCGCAATGTAGAAAATGACCACCAACGCACAAAATTGACTTATGCTTCTTCTCACTCAAGTCACTGCGACCCTTGGTCTGATTTTCATAAGAATAGGTTATTTTGCCTGTTACTGAAAATCATAGACAAACAGCACACACTATTTCAGATTATCCATCAGCGCGATGTTTCTGAGGCTTCTCCATGGTACTGTATACGTCATCAGTCCGCCTTTTTCCCT
>NW_006487256.1:0-669 GCF_000325575.1 Pteropus alecto | reverse complement strand
GCTTAAAGCTGGTGGCTTCTCTGTCTACCTGGGTCTTTCAATTCAAAGGAAACAATGTTGTCATTTTAAGCTGTGATTTGGGGGCTATTTGTTACCACAGCAAAACTTATCTTATCCTGATTGATCCATCTAATGTGAGAGGAAAGTATGAGAAAGAGCATTGAATCATAGAGAAGCCAGTCCTGTTGGCAAAATATGTAAAGGTCAGCTTATAAAACGACCATTTACCTAAAAATGTGTGTCCAAAATATGTGAATCAGAGAATTCAACTAAACATATTTTATGCTTTTTTAATTGAATGCCATTTCTGACTAGCTGTTCTTATTTCCACAACTAACTCTAAAGTTAACAAATATTATTTGAGTCAAGAAAAAGATGTCTTCGTAATTCATCCTTTAATCTTACGGTTACATAGGCACTGATCTATATGCTCCAGGTAGAAAAAAATATCCAGAGACATCTGCAGCCTCAGTATATATTAGCCACACTTGCTATCGAACACCAGATACTCTTCCATTTCTACTGACAGAGACATAATACAAAGGAAAATGCTTACAATTTGGAGAGAAACAGTCTTAGATTTTAATTCCAGCAGGGTGTACTACCTTCACACAGTATTGCCTTCATGGATTTTTACCTCCTAGTAACATTGCATTTTAATGGGGTTGT
>NW_006487255.1:0-668 GCF_000325575.1 Pteropus alecto | reverse complement strand
AAAACTTACTGGGGGAGTTTTCTGAGACAGCTCTCTATTCAGCCTGTCAGTAAAGCTCTGTATTAGCGTGTTTCCTCCGGCCACTATCACACTGCCATAGAGACCCTGGGATAAAAACAAAAATAAATGAGTTCCAAAGGTTGCCTCCAGGTTTTGAACACACACACCTACAGAGAAAACCATGTCCAACACTGCAACTTCCCTTTCTTTTTTCATTGTTTTACTTTTGTGTAGACCTAGGAGCTTAGTCCGGTGGTTCTCCATCCTGGCTGCAGATGACAGTCGTTTAGGTAGCTTCTAAAACACCAATGCCGGGGACAGTTAAATAACAATCTCTGGAAATGTGGCCCAGCAAAGTCTGATTCTTTAAAACTCTCCAGATGATTTTAATAGGTATTTAAGTTCAAGAACCACAAACCTGAAGCAATTACTCTAAAACCCAGCATAAATTCTGGGAACATAGCTGTCAATATTTAGTTAGGGGTATATTTTATGATGACTTCGGCTTAGAATGCTTATCTAGAAGTTCTGGTATTTAAAACCAGACAACAAGATTATTCCATGACTCTGATGAACGACTCACATTCTGACAATATTCCTGCAAATTACAGCTGCCTTTCTCTTTTGCACAGGTGTGCATCAGAACCACATGGAGAGCTTTTTCAAAC
>NW_006487254.1:0-668 GCF_000325575.1 Pteropus alecto | reverse complement strand
GTGCCACCTGCAGTTGAGTGCCTTGGGACAGCACCTTAGCCACAACCACAGACATCTTTAAAAGGGACAACAGCTGGGCTACGAGCAACTGCACCTGACTCTCAACTAGAAAGTCAAACGTCAACGACCACCACTCATTACAAAATGAACTCGGCGACCTAGGGACGCGTTAGGGACGGCGAGGGACGCCGAAATGACTTAGGAAGAACGATAACAATGTCTCACATGTAGGTGGACCTGCTACACAGACGCGTTTTTACAACTATTACCTCTTTTGACTCTCACTACACTCTGCGGGGTAACTACGCCTTCTCGCCTTACAGATAAAGGCAGGCTCGGACGGGGAAGGTGGCCTGCTGAGGAGCAAACACGTGCAGTGACGTGGCACACACTGCTCCAGTCTGCCCCACTGGGCCCTGCAGTGGGCGGATTCCCAGTATCGCCCCGCACCACGCCGAGGAAGGAGCTCTGAACCCGCCCTGCACCCCGCCTGTCACGGCGAGGACTGCGTGCTGCCAGCGCAGGGGACAGGCACATCTTCGGCGCTCGGGGTCAGCACGGAGCGGCTGGGAGAGACCATGAGATTTTCTGAGGAAACATGGAGAATCCCTCCTTTTGCCATCTCTGTACTGTTTGGTCCGGATTTTTAAACAAAGCCTGTGGTCTCT
>NW_006487253.1:0-668 GCF_000325575.1 Pteropus alecto | reverse complement strand
TCGTGCGCACTCAGCCTCACCTGCCGGCTCCCGGCCCAGCAGCCTCCGACCTGGCTCTGCTCCTGCAGGGCACACTGGTCTCACACAGGGCCCTGCCCTGCCCACAGGTTGCCAGGAGACAGGGCCCCACCCGAGCAGGCAGGTGCTGCCCCCTCCTCTATGGCCCCACCTGGGCTTCGGGGTAGGAGTCCGGAGGAGGAGGGAGAAAGCCGACACCCAGGCAGGACGGAGGGCGGGCTCCATGCCCGCTGCGCGCTGCCCCTGCCCCTCAAGGCCTCCAGCCCTCCTAGCCGCACTCACCCCAACACCTCGCTGGAGCTGCCGCCTGGCTCTGCCACCCCCCACTGCTCAGAGTGTGGCATCGCTCGCCCAGGGTCACACGGCAAGTCCAGGCACCAGCTGCCCATTCCTAGGTTGGGGTGGGGGTGGGGTCTGAGGCCCAGACCCCCATAGTGCCACCTTGGGGCTACGACCCCAAAGCCCCTTTCTGGAACAAGCCTGGCTGGCCCATCTCTAGGGGTTCAGCTGGGCCTGGGTTCGAATCCCCGTAACCTCTCGAAGCCTCCGTTTGTTCCTCTGTGAAATGGGACCATCACCTATCTGGCGGAATCCCCCGGGCCACTTGGTCATAAAGGATCCACTGAGGATGTGAAAAGCTCCAGCAAATG
>NW_006487252.1:0-668 GCF_000325575.1 Pteropus alecto | reverse complement strand
AACTAATCTTCCTGCTTCCATCTTAATCTATTCATCAACTACTGTAAATCTAATCATGTCACTTTCCTGCCTAAAACCTTTTACTGGCTTCCATCTTACATAAGGTAAAATACAAATTTGTAAGTATGGCTCACCTGTTCTTCCATGTCTTTCTCATTCCATAATCTGTTCTCTCTCCATAAATCACATCTTACATTTTACTAACTATGTGCATGCTTTTTCTCAAATGTCAAAAATGTTTTATTTCTTGTCTGCTTGGAAAACTCCTCTCTATCTTTCAAAATTCTGAACAAATATAATTTTTTATTTGAAAGAAAATGTGATGTCATCTCACAAACCTAGATATGTCTTCCTCTGTGCTTCCACAGACCTATCTGCAGACATCTATAATGGGTCTTATCACATCATCTTGAGATTATTTATTTAATAAAAGACTATAAGATCCTTAAGGCAAGGGCCCATTTCTTATCCAATTTCATATTCTTAACCTGCTGTAGAATCCACATATAGCAGGGCTCAGTAACTACTTGTTAAATAAGTCAATACGTACCAGTTTTTCCAAAATTGTTATTGATTGTTAGTATATCATTAGATGGCTATTCAAAGATCTGTCCTATCCCTTCCGATAGCTGTGTTAGCTAAAAGTAAATCATTTTTTATATATTTTC
>NW_006487251.1:0-668 GCF_000325575.1 Pteropus alecto | reverse complement strand
AAAAAAAAAAGACAAAAATAAATAACAAGAAAAGCAGGGGTCTTGGCTTCTTAGTATAATCCTATGACAGATAACTTTGAACTTGGTTTTCGAATTAGAAACGTTTCTAAAAGTCCTTGTCTTATGAATGAGATTTTGTTTCCCACAGCCTCCTACTTCTTGACCGATCACTGGAGGAGCAAAATACTTTAGTTTCTGTGACTTGTGACTTTCCCCTGCACTAAGGGACATGAGCTAGTGGCCGCCTGTTGAGTTTCAGCAGTGAAACTGCCCTTGTAGCCGCCACCCTCCCTCTCCTGACCCTCTTTCTGTCCGCCCCTCACTTCAGCTCCCCCTCCTCCCCGCTCCTCCCTTGCCAAAAGATTTATAGAGCAGAGTGGCTGAGAACAATGAGCAGACATTAGGCTGATGTGTTCTGCATACTAATGACAAGATACTACTTCTGTACGAGGGGCATGGCCAGGTCAGGCCAATTTAACCATAAACTTTATTTATGGGCTTATAACTTTGCAGCTGCAGTAACTCTGTCCAATCTCGGGACTGAGATCAGCCTCTCTCTACAGATTCGTACACATTTCTCTAAATGAAGCTGGGGGCGGGTAGGGGAGAGACGGCCGGTAGCTCTTTCTTTATGATCTTCTGAGTAGTTCCAGTGAGAAGTCGAAGCC
>NW_006487250.1:0-668 GCF_000325575.1 Pteropus alecto | reverse complement strand
GGCGCCTCCGTTTCGAAGCTGGTCTCTTCGCTTCGGCTCCTGCGTCTTTACGAACGGGTCCCGAGCGTCGTCCAGTGTCCCCATCTCGCCGTCGGTGGACGTGCTTCGTGTTCTCTATGAAACCCTCTTCCGCACGTTCCGTTTAAAACCTCTCTCCTTTCCCGTCTCCAGTCCTTCGATCTATTTGGCATTTATTTCTTTTCTCGGGTCACGATCTGAGTAAGAGACTCTGTTTCCTTCTCAGCCACGTGGACACTTCCCGTCCCGTGCCATTCGCAAGGCCCGTCCTTGCCCACCGAGCCCCGAATGCCTGGTTTGCGTCCGCATCTGTGAGGCCGTTGGGGGCGCTTCTACCCTGTTTGGTTAATCTTTGTCCCTCTGCTGACACGAGGCAGTCCTGACTGCTGGGTCTTTGAAGACATCCTGACGCCCAGCGGTGCAAACTCCCCGCTTGCTTCTTCTACAATGTCCTAGAAATTCTTGGGCTTTGGTCCTCCCTGAGAATCTTAGATTTAACTCGTGAAGCTCCATGAAACCGCTCCGGTGTTTTGTTTGAACTGCACAAGTCTGCATGTCCGTGTAGACGCGGGACGGGCTTACCAGCTCGCGAGCACGGCGCGTCTGCCCACTCACGGGCCGCTCCAGCGGCGGTCTGGGGTGAGGGGCCC
>NW_006487249.1:0-668 GCF_000325575.1 Pteropus alecto | reverse complement strand
GTTGAGCATTTTCTCATCCATAATCTCAGAGGGCGAGGTGGACATTCAGGTTCAGATGGGCCCGATGCGTCCTGCCGCGAAGGAAGCGGGTGGCCTCAGGGGTTCCAGGCTGTGGGGAAGGAGGGCATTGGGGAGCCCTGGTGCACCACCCTCAAATGAAGAGGCGGGCGCTCCCCAGCCCGAGTCAAGTGCCCCGGTGTGTTTTTCCAGATCTGCTCGCCCACAGCTTGAGACACGCCCTTCTACAAACTCTCTGGAGAGAAAAAGGCTAAGAAAACTTCATAATGAAGTACGTGTTAAAAGCAGTTAACATGCTTTTGACCTACCTATTTGCTCTAGACTTATAAACTGGAAAAGTCATAAAAATGCATAATGAATTGTGTGTCCTGGTTTAGACGGTAAAGGGCGCCGGGAGGCTTCCCAGGTGTGCCAGCAGGTGGGCCGCCTCGGCCGCCGACCCTTCATCATCCCCCCTGAGCATCACGTTTTAAGAACACCGTGGACATCCCATCCAATACTGAGTTACTTTTTGCCTGTCTGTCTCCTCGCTAGTCTGACTCGAAGCCTCTAAAGGGCGGGGACAGTGCCTAGGTCATCTTCACAGCCATCATTCACGTGTTTCCCTGCATGGGTTATCCACTTGTTTATTCAGCAAACATTCCCTCAGC
>NW_006487248.1:0-668 GCF_000325575.1 Pteropus alecto | reverse complement strand
TGCAGCCCCAATGCAGACCCTGGGCTCCTCCCCTGTGGGGGACTACCTCCCCAAGAAGCTGAGCCATGACACAGGGGCAGGGCTGACTACAGTAGGACCACTGCTCTACCTGCCCTTGCCCAGAAGGGCTGCCCCCGGCCCATGAGGGGTCATGCTGGGACCGTGGCCACTTGCACCCACTAATGAGGCTGCCAACCCCAAGAGAAAGCTAGTTGGTGGCTGATTGATGGGCAATTGTTTTACCTCTGAACAGCCCGAGCCCCATAATTTGGAGGCATAAATCTCAGCCTATTGGGCTTGGCTGACATGGAATGACACCCAGAATAAATGAAAGCATAACAATTAACAGCCCATAAAAAAATTCTGAGCAGATCCCCTTCAACCGGGGAACCACATCTCCATATCTTCCCCATCCGCTCCCATCGGGGGCATCCTGATCCCCGTTCCCTGGACCCTAGGAGGTGGGGTGGGTTCCCCTCCTGGAAGACCCAGAGCTCCTCTCTGCTCACAGGCAGGCGCCCCCAAGCAGCTCCAAGGATCTGCTTACTCCCTCTCTGTTCCCGGCTGTGGCAGGCACCACATCTCAGCAGAAGGTGTGTGCTCCACTGTGCTCCCTGAGTGCCCATTGCACTGAGCCCTAGCGGCCCTCAGCATACCTGGGTCAGCTC
>NW_006487247.1:0-668 GCF_000325575.1 Pteropus alecto | reverse complement strand
AGAATAGAACACATCACTATGTGATCACACACGCCATCTTCTTTACCTTTGCAAAAATCATTTCGACATTCAATTGCATGTGAATGCACTCAACTCAGTATAAAGAAGTTACCGAGAACCCCTTATCTCACCTGTTTTCTTCTCTTGTGGATCATATCTTTTAGTTGGGAAGAGTAACACCACATTAATATTTAGAAAAGAAGAACATACCGAGAGAGTTCTGGTTCAGATGGCAGGAGAGGTAAACGCTGTGCTCGACTCCTCTCATGAACACATCAACGTTACAACTAATCTACAACTAATCTACCATCATTAAGAATTGCCAGGAATGTAGCTGAACCTCAAAGTCCTACAACTAAGGCCATACAAAAGAAGCAACCTGCAGTTTCAATGGGTTTTATGCAACACTGGAGGATTTTTTCAACATTACTGCAGTGAGGAATATTTGCAAAGTTACAAGCATGCCTTGATCTCAGCCTGAAAGGAATTGGGCCTGATGAAAACAAGTAATTTCTAAGTATATCCAACAAGTGATTTATGACAGGTATAAAGATGAATACAACTAATTGTGATGGTAAGTATTAGAAAATCGATAAATTCAAATATTAGAGATGTCTCTAGGATTACTGGAAAATGGAACGAATAAAAAGGATCAGCCATTTGGGAAA
>NW_006487246.1:0-668 GCF_000325575.1 Pteropus alecto | reverse complement strand
CCCCGCAGCCGGCCGCAGCCACCGTCACCGCGAGCGTGAGCCGCGAGGCCGAGACCCAGCAGCCGCCCGCCGCCCCCGCCCTCAGCTGCGGACACCAAGCCCGCCCCACCAGCAGCCGCGCAGGGAGCAGCGACCCCCGCGGCCACGCGTCGGCGGCGCCTGCCAGCGGGGACAAGAGGGTCATCGCAACGAAGGTTTTGGGAACAGCAAAATGGTTCAATGTGAGAAACGGATATGGTTTCATCAACAGGAACGATACCGAGGAAGATGTATCTGTACACCAGACTGCCATAAAGAAGACTAACCCCAGGAAGTACGTCGGCCGTGCAGGAGACAGAGAGACTGTGGAGCGTGACGTTGTCGAAGGAGAAGGGTGCAGAGGCGGCAAGTGTTACAGGCCCTGGCGGAGCTCCAGTGCAAGGCGGTAACCACGCAGCAGACCGCGCCCATTATAGACGCTATCCGCGTCGCAGGGGGTCTACGCGGTTACCTGCAGGATTACCAGAATACTGAGAGTGCGGGGAATAATGAGGGATCGGAGAGTGCTCCCAAAGGCCAGGCCCAACGGCGCCGGCGCTACCGCAGGCGAGGGTTCCCACCTTACAACACATGGGCGGAGCCCCTATGGGCGTGGACCACGGTATTCCAACCCTCCTGTGCAAGGAGAA
>NW_006487245.1:0-668 GCF_000325575.1 Pteropus alecto | reverse complement strand
TCAGCACCGTGGTGAACCTGATGTCCCTTCTAAAGGTGGAAAAGTTTATAAATAGTTACTATTTTACCTTCTTTCTGTGTGTAAAACGTTAAGTAAATGGGTTATGTAATGAGAAAAATGCAACATAAACAATTAGAGATGGTTGAGAGCAAGAGAACATTACCTCTTAGATTCTACCGGGATCTGAAGGGTGAATCCACATGTCTCTTAGAGCACTCCTGCTTTGGGAACTTGACAAGATCAAATGGAAGCCTGTAAACCTGAGTGACTAAACCCTGGGAAGCATTTTGTACATGGTGGACCAGGGTAGTTAATGACTGGGATTCTAGTCATGTGCCAGTACCTTTTCATTTTTATGATTGTTTTACTCTAAGGGATCTGTGTTTGAGACCAGGGTTTGGGCTGGGATTTACAAAACACACATATTTGGTTATCGAAGTTTCCACAGTGGATGTGGAAAAGGTGTCTTCTGTTAATGGAATTAATCACATGATTAGAAGTTTGGAACAGAAGATGTGCCAGATACAAGATGGGATTTCCTGGAAAAGAGAAATCAATCTGTTAAGTCCTAATAAAGGCTACAGTTATGAACGTAAGAGTTGGTAGAAGAACTAAGGTAACAATTATAGAAAAATAGATGTCTAACCAATGTGCTGTATACTTGAAAC
>NW_006487244.1:0-668 GCF_000325575.1 Pteropus alecto | reverse complement strand
AAGTAAATGAAATAACTAGTAAACCATTTTATAGTTTATAAAGTGCTTCATAAATATTTAATACTTGTGTATTATTATCTCCGTATTGTGGATAGTTAAGCTGAGGTGAAAAGAGTAAAGTGGTGTGACCTCGAATAGAAACTAAAATAGTTTGATTACAAATAACCTGCTCTTTTAGCTATATTGCTTAATTTCTATGAATGCCATACATCAAGTTTCCTCTCTCAATGTTCTTTCTGACATTACCTCTAACATTATCTCTCACTTGAATAGTTTTCCAATTGTTTCACTTCACCATGTATCTCTAGCTTCAGTCCAGGTTCCTGAGCACCAAAGAATTAAAATCCCAGACCTGACTCTTTCCATGCAAGGCCACTGAAAGATCCCTGAGAGCAGGATGCCTTTTTAATTCCTCCCAAGGGTCTAAAACCCAGCGGGAAATAGGAGTAAGTACATCTAGATAAAATGGAGGTCAAAATCAAGAGTTCTTGCTTTTATCTTTCAGGGCTATACTGAGCAACCAGTTTTGGTAAGTGAGGTAGTTAAAAAGCCCTTTGGAAACCTAAACCTAAGGCTTTCTTAAACAATTTACATCTGAAGAAATGACAATGGGGAAGAAGAGGAAGTGGATCCTGTGTATGTATTTGTGTGTGTGTGTGTGTGTGTGT
>NW_006487243.1:0-668 GCF_000325575.1 Pteropus alecto | reverse complement strand
TCCCCCCACCCCACCCACACCACTGTGAAGCATAGCATCACTGTGCGGCCAAGCTCCAGACTGCACTCCTGACCTCAGTGACCACTGAGTGAGGACCTCAATCACATGCCACCTCACTCTTGCAGGAACTCTGAGCATGTGGCCTTAGGTCATAGATATACCATATTAGTTTTGTATGTCAACCAATGGCTCTATTTGCTTTCCCTTTAGGGTGTTTTAGTGATGCTGATTCCTCACTCTACCCTTGAGCTTCTAACACATACACAGGAGACTGCCTAATAAGTTTGGAAGCTTTTTAAATGAGAACATTACCAACTTGTGCACTTAATCATCTTTGACGTGGATTACAGGATTAATGAGGACTCCCTTAATAAGAAAGACATTGAGAATTTATCCTTAATTCTGTCTTCCTAATAAAACTGAGTCGTCTGTCTTCCAGGGAAAGGGTCTCATTGATTGTCAGATCTGCCACATTCAGGAACCCAAGCGCAGTTCTACAGCTAAAATTCCCTCAGCTAAAATTCCACCCATCAGGGACCATATTTGAACAATAGCTCTCCTGTTGAGCTTTTCCTCATTGCTGCCCCTCAAGAGGCCACAATATCTTCCTTCTCTAAATCTTTCAAAGTTTTTGTATCACAGTTTGCCTTTTAGACACTGGTTCCTAC
>NW_006487242.1:0-668 GCF_000325575.1 Pteropus alecto | reverse complement strand
TTTGAGTTAATTTTTGTATAAGGTATGATGTTTAATTTCGATCAAATTCCTATTTTTAAATATAAATATCCAATTGTTCTAACTGTTTATTGTAAAGATTATACTTTGATTTTCCATTTCACATTTGCCAAAATTCAGTTGGCATAATCAGTTTCAGTTCTACATGTAAACAGAATGGAAGTTATTACTTCCATCATTAGAATAAGAAAAAAGATAAACAAACTGAAAATGAACAAATTCTCTAGACCCAACAGAGAATTGAAGTCAAAGAGAAAACCTCTACCCTGAAATCTGTAGAGACAGGAGAAAATGGGGAATCAGAGCCAATATCAGCATATTGGAGCAGAAACTGCTGATAAAACCATTAAATGGTAATTTTCATGAATTGCTGGGGGGCAGTGGCAGTGAGTGTGGCTTAGCTTGACAGTGAGAAACTATTGAGGGCTCAGTCTTAGGGATACACTTTGATGAATTTTACCATGAGAAACCCCACCAGGTTCTCAAGGTAAAGAACCAATGAAAATCTCTTCATGTTTTTGGCAGCGGGAGGGGAAAAGAAGCCATTTTGAAATATACCCCAAGAATTCAACATATCAAAGACTTGCTCTCAAAGACTTTGTCAAAACCTCATCCGGAGTTAGCTCCCAGACCTCTAGGAGCCATCTCTC
>NW_006487241.1:0-668 GCF_000325575.1 Pteropus alecto | reverse complement strand
TGTACACATGCATTCCCACAAGGCAGCATGTGTCAGTGTGCACTTGAGTATATGAGGACAGTATGTGTGTGCACATGGGCCCACTCATAGTTGCATATGTCTAAACAGAGTGTGGCAGATACAGATGTCTAGGTAGTGTGCATGGATACATGCACATATAGTGCCAATATACATGGAAGTGTTGGCAGGCATAGATAGGTGGGTATGGGTGGGGGCCTGTGCAACCCAGGTGTGCACATATGCATGTGTAGACATGCGTGTGTAGTGGGAGGTATATGTATGCATGGAGTCCTGTGTACTGCGGTGGAAGTTTTGTAACAGGCGAGCTCACATGGGTGTGAGCAGGCCTGAGGATTAGGGAGCTGTGCACACACACATCCCTTCTCCCTGACCAAGCCAGCTGCTACCACTGGGGTTGCCTGGAGGACTCAGAGTGCAGGAGAGAGACACACAGCCTTGGGAGATCCAGTGTGGCAGAGCAGGAGCAAAGGACACATGGCGTGTTGGCAGCTCCTCAGCTTTCCAGAGCTTGGCATTCTGGGCACAGTCCCCATGCCCAGCTCACCAGTGCTGTCGGCAGGATTCGATCCTTCCTCAGTAAACCCCAGCTTTGTCTGCTACCATCACCAGCACCACCAGCACCACCACCACCATCATCACCACCACCA
>NW_006487240.1:0-667 GCF_000325575.1 Pteropus alecto | reverse complement strand
AGATATTTTCTTTCTCCTTTGCAATTTCAACATGGATACCTATTATCCTTACTTCTACCCATTATTTCAGTAAGAAAGAAAAAGAGCTTAAAATTTTAGGAGCTGGAAAGTAAAAAATGAAATTGTCACTATGTAGAGATTATATGTGGGTACATGAAGAAAATCCACAAGAATCTGCGGATATAACAATCGAGTTAGAAAAAATATGAGATTTGGCAAGAAAACTGAATCCAATCTCAGAATGTAAAATATCGATATTATCTCTACATGGTAGCCACAAACAGGAAATAAAATTGATTTTTAATTAAAACTTATAATAGGATCAAAAGTACTAAATAACGGAATGAATCTAAAGAACAGATGCAAAACCTCTGTGGGAAATATTTTGAACATTGAGAGTTATTCAGATAGACTATTAAAATATCAATAGTTTGGAAAACTCAATATTATAAATGGTTTCTGTCTGGTTTCTTTATAGAATTCAATACAATTCCAATCAAAATATTTGCTTTATATTTACAGAGGTTGACAAGATGTTTATTAAAGTTATATAGAGTCCTACCCCTTTCTTCTTTTCTTCTCAAATATTTCAGTAAGAAAGCATAGGGACAAAAACAGAGAGCTGTGGTGGTCCAGAGGGAGGTGTTGGAGCCTGGATGGAAAGAGG
>NW_006487239.1:0-668 GCF_000325575.1 Pteropus alecto | reverse complement strand
TCTCTGGGCTCAGGACTTGGAGTCCATGTTCTGTCCTAGGGACTCCCAGAGCCAGGCCACTGCAAGCAGGACAACTTCAGAAGGCAGGCCAGCTTGAGATGGGCATGAGCAGAGAGGAACAGGAAAAAGGAAGAGTCAGGGTACAACATAGGGGAGCCGAGGGGAGAGCAGACCGCTGCACTGTGTGGGGTCATCCTGGAGATCCTGGGGGAGGCACTTATCACCTTACCATCTTTATAGAGGAAGACTGGGCTCAAACAGGTGAGGCTGCTTCCCAAGGTCATAGTGGTAGCTGGCAGGGCTGGAATTTAAAACCAAGCCCCTACATTTGCAAAGTGGTTGACTTCCTATGAAGAGAGAATCTGGGCCTCTTTGCTAACGAGCAGCCCTTCAACTCGGGTTGAGTTTGGGGGACCCCAGCACACAATCCCATCAAAGGGTCAACCACTATAGGGAGACTCAGCTGCCAATCACCCCCTTTTATAAGGGAGGAAACCGATGTCCAGAGCCAGGAAGAGTTTGGTCCAAGGCCAGGGCTAAGATTCCCAAACCCTCGGCGGGGCCACCTGTACCATCACTCCCACCTCCCCTACTCCTCCTCCTCTATCCCCAGTCTGAGTTCACCTGCCCAGCTCTCCTGCCAGGCTCTGCCTTTTGAGGAAAGGGAA
>NW_006487238.1:0-668 GCF_000325575.1 Pteropus alecto | reverse complement strand
GAGTACCAATAGAAGTAAAATGCCTCCAAAATGAAAATGAATGACATTTTTTAAAAATTGGTCCCAAATAGACTTTTCTCTGGGAAAAGGCAAGGTCAAATTCTAAAAGGGGGTCAAATTCTAATTCTCCTGTGGTTTATGAACGCTTTCTTGTTCTCTAAAGAGAAACCGGGTGATGGCCAGTGTCGGGTGGGGCTGGGCTCCCATAATGCCCACTGACCCTGGTCCCTCTCTGATGCTGGGACAGCCCTCTCTGCCTACACCCCACCCCACAAGGCCCCACCTGCAGCAGCTCAATCACAAAGATCAGAGGCTGTGGCTCCCTCTGCAACTCGTCCAGGTCCTCATAGCCCAGTGTGTGGTAGGCGAACATGTTGGCCAGCCCGCATGTGTGCACATGCCACTCAGTGGGATCCTTGCCCTCTGCCATCTGACGCAAGCTCCGGGACAGGATGGGGTAGACTCCTGTGTGCTGGGGAGAGACAGGCAGATGGCATTGGGTTGTCTATTCAATGTCAACAGGACGTCAGAGAGCCCCCACTCTGACCCTCTCCACCAGGAATCCTCTTGCCCCCCTACACCTGGCTATGACCACCTAATGCTCCCAACATACCTCCACCAATAACTGCAGGTAACTGTATGCCAGGAGAAGTACTCTACATCTATTA
>NW_006487237.1:0-668 GCF_000325575.1 Pteropus alecto | reverse complement strand
TATAACTCTGCATGGGTCCAAACTCACAGACACATGGGTCCCACAGGTGTTTTACAGGTGGACAGGCAAGTTGCTGGTGTGAGAATCAGCCTCCAAGTTTGTACACAGTTGGCTCCTGCTGCCTTCTCTCACCTGCTCTCCTGTCACCTTTCCCTTGCTCTCTGTCCTGAAGCCACATTGACCTTGTTACAACTGTTGAACCCTACTGATTTTCCTCTGCCCAGAAAGCTCTTTGTCCAGATCTCCCGCTGGTTGGCTCCTTCCTGCCATTCAGGTCTCAACACGAAGATCACACTCCCCACCCCACCAACCACTTTCCCCATTGCTATTACCCCCTAATGCTATCAGATATTATCTGGTTTACGTACCTAGTTACATCATTTTTGTACTGGAAGGTCTGTAGGATGAGGGTCCTCATCTGGTCAAGTTTATCCCTTTGTCCCACACTTAAACAGTATCACCTCATCATAGGAAATCAACAAATAGCTGTTGAATGAGTGAATTCTGTGGAGATTCAGCCATATGGCAAGTCAACATGTATTCTCTAAATTTCATACAGTAAAACTCATCCATAACCTGTAACAATATTGATGACAATAGTAATAACACATATAGCAGACTCACTGAACATTCTACCTGCCCCTAACATTTTCCAGGCTCCTTGGCAC
>NW_006487236.1:0-668 GCF_000325575.1 Pteropus alecto | reverse complement strand
TGAATTAGCTGCCCTGCCTTTCCCAGGTGAGATGTGAACTGGAGCACTCACGTGCTCGCACAGGGAGGAAGTGCTCTTGTCCCTGGAATCCCTGAGACGGTCATCGAGGAGGGTGGGACCTTTGTCCAGTTCCTGTCCTGATAGGTGCCCAGAGTCTAAGGTCCCTGCAGAGCAGGTCTCAGCAGGCCTCTGTGAGTCCGCAAATGAGCCTTTCTCTTCCAAACATTCTAGAAAGTGGGCAGGAGGTGGCTGTGGCAAAAATCCAGAAACACGGGCATGGACCGGTTTCATTTGCTTAGTTAGACAGAGAAGATTGAAACGCTCTCTGACTGCTTTGAAAAACTGGGAGGGTCTACCTTGGATAAAAAAGTGTGCTCCCGATCAGGGGTGCGGCCAATTTTTAGGAGGTGTGGCCAGGCAGGGATGTGGCCCGCCTGGAGGCTGGGCCAGATTCTGAGCCAGGTCATGGTAAGGATGGGGCCAAGCTGAAGGGACCATCATGAGGGTGGGCCCAGGGCCAGAGTAGAGATGGGGTCAGCTTAGGAGCGGGGGGATGTGGCAGACTGGGGGCTAGCTGTAGGCTGGTGGAAGTCTGAGACCACACAAAGGCTCTCCCTTGGCTTTCCTGCGGTATCTCACATTCCCACCACTGATATTTCAGCCTAATT
>NW_006487235.1:0-666 GCF_000325575.1 Pteropus alecto | reverse complement strand
AAAAAAAAAAATCATTGGATGGGAAACGCCGTTTCCGACCTCAATGATCATGACGATGCAGAGAGAACAACCTTGCGTTGTATTCTCTCTTATCTAGGGCATCTTTAACTTGACTCACCTGCTGCTGTCCACATGGTCAGTAAAGGATCTTTGGTTTATCCTCACGATGCCGAAGACGCACTTCGCAATAGGGACACTCCTCGGCTAAGGCAGGAAAGTCAGGGCTCACACAGGTCACCCCAAGCAGTCTCCAAACAACCGTGAATGATATTCTTCCTGTGCATGGCTTTATGCCAGAAGCCAGCGTTTATGCATTGTCTGAGCCATCGCTACATTATTCGGTAGGCAGCGCCTGGAGCATGGGACCGAGAAAGAGTTCGTTCGTAATCCATATTGCGCTGTGAAATGTACCTTTGACCGCCCTCAAAACCACGTAATGATCGTTATCAAGATCTATCCATCACCCTAAACAGTCTCTACTGACGCCCCTCAAACTTAAAGCCCTCCCAAGCTGCATATCTCCTCGGGTCTCTTAGGATCATCTGAAGGATTAGAAGAACCCAGAGATGGTGAGGTTTCTCCTGTTGTTTCATCTATTGTGAAGTATCTTTATCTTTCTATCATGAATGTATTCCCAATTTTACAAAACACACAGACACACACACA
>NW_006487234.1:0-667 GCF_000325575.1 Pteropus alecto | reverse complement strand
GTTTAAAGGAAGAGATGTTTTGAGGGCGCGGGGTGGTCGTGAAGACGGCTGTCAGGACAGGTGCCTCCTGCGTTTCGTGGGAATAGGGTGACGTGGCGTGGGAACTGGAGAAGCAGCAAAATGAATTAAAACGCGCACGACACCTTCGAGCGCTGACAGGGGAGCCGGAGTTTACCTGGACCAGCACCATCTGATGGAAACGGATTACAACCCACATGTGTAACCCAAAATGTTTCTAGAAGCTGCATTTGAAAACGGAGTAAAAAGTACAGGGGTGAATTAACTTTAATTCTGTATTAATTATATCTTTTTACTTAATCCCATAGACTCCATCTATTAGAATATCTAATGTTTCAGTACGTAATCGGTATAAAATTATTGAGCTATCTGGCATTCTTTTTTTATATGAGGCCTTTGAAATCTGGGTTTAATTCAGATTAGCCATATTTCAGTGTCCAGGAGCCACGTGAAGCTGTGGCCATCGTCTTGGACAGCTCGGAGACAGACAGGGGTGTTTCGGGGCTGCCCTGGAGAGCCAGGTGCCACCGCCCCCCACGCCAGGCGGCACTTGGTAACCCACAACGCGACACGCTTCCGTCTCCCTGCGTTTCACACTGCAGCTTCCCGCATGACTCCCTTTGAGCAAAGGGCTCCTCTGCCACACACA
>NW_006487233.1:0-667 GCF_000325575.1 Pteropus alecto | reverse complement strand
AAAAAAAAAGAAAAAAAAAAGAAAAAAAAAGAAAAGGCACTTCAATATGTGGTTATAAGGGTGGAACTCTGGATCCAGATGGCCTTGGTTCAAATCCTGGCTCCATGATTTCCCAGCTGTGCGACATCTGGCAGATTACTAGGCCTCTCTGTTTCTCAGGTGCCTCATTTATAAATTGGAGAAAATAACACTACCTACCTCATTAGGTTGTTGTGAGGACTATTACATGAGTTAATATTTGTAAAGATTTTAGAACAGGTTCTGACATATAATAAATGTTCTTGCTAATGAAAAAATTGTAAAGCATTGAATTAGAAGTGCGATCCATGGAAGTTCAAGAAGGGATGAAGAGGAAAAAGACCTAATGGTCTCATATGTAAAGTAGAGATGATAACAGCACTACCCTCCACAATTTATTGTGCTTAGTTTGTTACATCTTTCTTAAAGTGTGGTCCTAGGGCTAAGTTCCCATTCCTCAGCAGGAGGCCTGTCCTCTCCTCCATTCCGGATGGCACTCCTATTAATGATGGCACTCCGATTTCCTCGTGGCTCCCTTGGGCCCCTTTCTCTGCCATACAAGGTCCCAACTGGTGTCAGGGCCTCACTCTGGGCCCCATGAAGGTCTCTCCAGGAAGCCACTCCCCAGCGCTAGCATCACTGCCTCAGC
>NW_006487232.1:0-667 GCF_000325575.1 Pteropus alecto | reverse complement strand
TTTTTTAAAAAAAAAAACCAAGGTTAAAATGAATTTTAAAGCTTTGACAGATGATTGTTTCACTTCCTCTTTCTAAGAAATGTGTTTTGAACATACTCTGTCTGTGTGAGTCTGGAACTCACTTTTCCTGAGGATATTCTAAATAATCAGCTCTCCCATCTTCCACATATTCTGTAAAGTCTCTTAGGTGTTAAAGAATTAACTCCATGTTTCCATGTCTTTAAAACTTTCAGCTATATCTGCATTTTATATGTTCCTACTTTAAAAATATGATGGCTCTCAGATAAGTCCCACTTTTGTTTTAGGAATAACAGTCAATTATTCAGAGTTGAGTTATTTTTGCATAGAAGACTCAGGAAATCCCTATGATGAAACTATCCCTTCCCTCCACCTATTCTAATGGAGCTGCAGGGATCTCACCAGCAGTCCTGAAATAAGCCCCACCCTTCCACCATCACAGGGACACCAGAGCCAAGCTAAGCCCTCTCAGACTATATTTCCTGGGAATTTGAATTTTGAGCAGAGATACACAGAGGTGTTTGGAGCTGAGTCATTGGCTGGCTGCTGAGATTCTAATCATTGACCAGGTTCTCAGACTTTCTGGGGCCTGATTACAAGGTTCTCTCTTTGATTCTGTGAGCTACTCAGTAGTCTTTCTCAAAATTCC
>NW_006487231.1:0-667 GCF_000325575.1 Pteropus alecto | reverse complement strand
ACCTCATTCTGTATGGTCCTGAAGGAGCTGTCAGTCACAGTGCCCTGGCCACAGGTGGACATGGACCAGACTTGGCCAATCAGAGTTCCCCATGCCTGGGTTCAGGGTGGGCACATGAACTTAGTTGGGCCAATCAGAGACCCTCCTGGGACTTTTCTGCTGAAACAAACAATTTCCTCTAAACTGGGGCCTGCTGGCAGCCATTGTGCCCCTTGTGTCAAAAGAATTGAGGAGAAGGAACACAAGACGGATTACTGATGCGTGGCATGAGCACCTGCATCCAGCCGTGCCTGAAATCCGCCTCTGGACTTGCCTGTTACACACACCTGAAGTTTCCTTTTTGCTTATGTTTGTCTGAGTTAGGTCTCTGTCCCTTACAACCCAAAGAGTCCTGGGTAATCAGAGTTTGAAGAGCAGCAAGGGTCAGGGGTCAGGTCTGGTCAGACGAAGGGCGAGCGAATGAAATGGAGCCATGCGTCCTAGGAAGGGACAAAGCAACTGTCTGGTCAGGAAGAGGCGAGACTAGTTTTGCTAGGATCTGGGTCCCACTGTGATCCCCTTCCTTACTGATGTCTGCCACCAAGGAAAGCTGGAATGCAGACACTTCCACACTTCCTGATTCATGGTTGTTCTTAATAACTTACTTTTTTCACTTAGGAAAAAAAAA
>NW_006487230.1:0-667 GCF_000325575.1 Pteropus alecto | reverse complement strand
TGTTTCCCCTTTCCTTGAATTGGGCTGGCCCCGTGACCTGTTTTGACCAATAGAATGCAGCCAAAGTGATGCTGTGTAACTTTGGAGGGCTTGGCTTTAAGAGGTTTGCAGCTTCCGTCTTTGCACTGGGGAGCTCTCTTTCTTAGCACTCAGCTGCTGTGCTATGAGAAATCCTGAGCAGTCACATGGAGAGGCCCACCTGGAAGAGAAGTGAGGCCTCGGCCGACAGAGCCCACTGAGCTCCCAGCCAGCCATCAGTGCCAACTACCAGTCATGGGAGTGAGGCCGTTTGCCTCTTAGCTGTCCGTGAGCTCCACATGACAAGACATCAAGCAGAAGAACTGTCCATTGAACCCACATTATGAGGGTTAATAAATTGCTGATTGGGATGGTTTATTTCACTGCAATGGATAAACAAAGTAGGCTATTAAAGGGGACATTAGAAATTATTTGTGATAGCAAAGAATTGTTAGATCTGACATTGTTGAAAACCACTCTCAAAGACAGCAAATGCTTAATAATTCAGACTTTTAAAAGATTCAACAACTTGCAAAGATTTTCGAACAGGAGATAATTTGAATTAAATACTAATCGATTCCAAGATTTATTTTATTAATTATTATTATTTAAAAAGATTTTTATGGTCACATTGGTTAATGAAATCCAA
>NW_006487229.1:0-667 GCF_000325575.1 Pteropus alecto | reverse complement strand
TAAGTTAATGCAACATCACGTGGTAGGAGAGGTGGGTGGAAATCACGGTGCGAGATTTCCTTGTATAAAAGAAAGAACTTTTTATCAGTGGGCGCTGCCTAGTAAAGCTTCCTGGATCTGGGGTGGTCACCCTTCCAGGACTTCTGCATTAGAAGCACGTTGGCCCCCATCCCCGAGCAGCACCTAGGAGTCGGTGAAGGTGCGGGTGTTGGGGACAGGCCTTGGCTGACGGGACCCTGCGCAGTGGGCCTTCAGTGGGAGCTGGAGCCACTGCTCAGCCGCTGGGGACACGGCCGCTCACTGCGGAGTCAGCCACCCGGCATGTCAGTCAGCGGTCTGCCAGGCAGCAGAGCCAGCAGGGTAGGGACAGACGCAGACCAACTGGTCGAGGGACTGTCGTAAGCCTTGCGGAGGCTGGCGGGGCCAGGACAGGAGCCGCAGCCGTCCACGGCGGAGTTCCTCCTCCGCAGGGAACCCAGTTCCCCTCTCAACCGTCGTCTCTGACCATCTCTGACCGTGACCAGTCAGGTCTCCGTCTCCGCCCCCAGTTTAGTCACCTCTCATTGTAGCTGGGCCACGTGGTCTGACACCTTAATCCCAGATCAGAACCTCATCCGCACCCCACCGGGGGGCAGCCTGGCTGCTGAGGGACCTGAAGGGGGCCAGG
>NW_006487228.1:0-667 GCF_000325575.1 Pteropus alecto | reverse complement strand
AGAAGGAAAGGAAACAATCTGTTTATGCAACAAGCGGAGACTTGTATGGACCCCTCATCTAGGGTACAGAGATGGGACATGAGCTAGAGAAGACACTCAACGTCACTGGCCTTTGGGGCATTCAAGACAGGACCATAGGAGAACCCGTACCCTCACCACAGTGGCTCAGGTATAAGAGAAGTCCGGACAACACCAGTCCTGGCTGGGCTTGCTTTCTCTTTCTGGCCCATTCCCAGGTGAAAGCTGCACCCCTTGCAAGTGAAATGTTCTCTCGTTTTCAATGAAGCACTGAGGTGTGCACTGCTCCACAGACTGAAGCAGACCACCCAGGCTCCTATGAACACACAGTCTCCACAATGGGGGTCTGATGTTTGTTCTGACAGCCGCTGCCCACTCCAGCTGCCTCTGTCCTAGGTTCTCTCCTGTAAGTGAGTAGGAATCTAGTGCAGCCATCACCTCCACTGCGTCCATTGTATCTTGCAGATGCCTTTCTCCACAACTCCCACTTGTCAATTTTTGCTTTTGTTAAGTGTGATTTTGATGTTGTTTTGAATAAATTATTGCCAAAAGCAATTTCATGAAGAGTTTTCTCTTTGTTTTCTCCTAGGAGTTTTAGGTTCAGGTCTTATGTCTAAGTCTTTAATCCACATTTAGGTGTGTGAGTGTG
>NW_006487227.1:0-667 GCF_000325575.1 Pteropus alecto | reverse complement strand
GTGTTTCCACCGGGGTTGCTTAGGTGGACTTTGAGAAAAGGAGGCAACCACAGTGAGTGTGGGTACAGGGATATGGTGGCGTGTGGTGCAAACTGAATGTCTAACAATCGGCAACTGGATAAATAAAAGATCGTGCTTCTTATCAAGGCCTACCATGTAGTCGTTAAAACCAGTCTGGTAGACCCGAATGTTTGGCATGAGGAGACCATGTGATGCATTCAGTGGAAAAGCAGGATATAACATAATCGACACTACGTGATCCTACTTTTGATCAGAAAATGTGTTGATATACACCAAAGAGCCTCAAGGATTACCCGTACTTACCTATGGATGATGGGGTAGGAGGCAATTCAAATATCTATCCTAATGCATTCTCTAAACTTTCTGCAACAAACATAATTTTGTCAAATAGAATCCAAGTTCAGATTTCAGGCTAACACGTGGAAAGAGAGCTGCATGGAACAGCACATTCAGCCAGTGTGTCCAGGGCGCACCGACGCCCACTCACTGAACCACACGGAACCTGGTAACCACATGCTTTGGCCTCTGGAGCTGAGGCAGTCCCTCTCAGTGAAGGTCATGTCCATCCCCACTTCCTTCCTTCCACCCAAAACTGCTGAAACCCCCTCATGCCTTAGACCTGGGGTCACCCAAGTTGGGACAGGAA
>NW_006487226.1:0-667 GCF_000325575.1 Pteropus alecto | reverse complement strand
GTGGGAGCCCATAGCCTTAGCACTGGCAGCAATTCTGAATCTGCATTGGCCTGATGGGATTAGCCTGTTCTACCTTGTGTCTCCCTGAAACCCAGCCCCACCCAACCCATAAATTGCCCACGTGGGGCCCATTGCCTGGAAGCTGGCCCCATCCTGTGCTTTCCCTGGTCCTCAGATTCAATAGCAAACAACAGCCTGCAGCTTGTGAGTCCCATGCGCTGCCCATGAATCCTGGGAGAAACTTTGGTGGTGGGCCACAAGTCACACCCCGAGCTATAGTATTTCATGAACAGATCTCCGAGGTCTGTGGGTCCAAGGTGGGCAGCAGCTGGCTTTGCTGTGGTCTGAGACTACCAGGAAGCCACAGACTCAGCATTGGAACTAAACCGTGTTCTGCGTTGGCCCAGTGAAATCTGCATGCTTTACGTGGGTGAATCCCTGGATCCCCACCCTACCCAACTCCCATACCACCAAAGGGCTCTTACAGCTGCGTAGTCTTATGGGCATCTGGGAGGTGTCCCCAGCTTGAGCTGCCCCAGGTCTGGTACTGGGGTTAACCAACCTCGACTTGCACTATGGTCTCTCCCCCGGGCCTCTAAATCCAACACAGGCAGCAACCATTCGCTGATCGCTTGTAGCTCCTACCAGGTGGCCCTGAACAATCAAA
>NW_006487225.1:0-667 GCF_000325575.1 Pteropus alecto | reverse complement strand
GTGTGTGTGTGTATGTGTATGTGTGTGTGAGGGAAGGAGGAAAGGAGGGAGAGAAAAAGAGGGAGAGAAAACATGGAGTCAATGAGGTAATTATTTAACTTTGATGTAAGCCATGGCCACCATCTCCAATCGCATCTCTAGACTTCCATTATTAGAAGCCTCTTGGTCACTAGAGGTGTCTGATAGGGAGATGGCTGGACACTGGATGGATAACTACAACCAATCCCATCATTAACACTGGGAAGAAAATAACTTACAGCACATATTCTATTGACCATAATGACATTATATTCATACAGAAAGAGCAACCAGTATATGTAAACATGATGGAAAATGAAGTACTCTATTTTATCAAAGACATATCAAATATGGATGGCCAGCTTTCCAAAAATTACTATGTGACAAAATTTTGGAACTTAAGTGCTCCTGGGATGTAGGAGAACATAAAGATAGCTATTTCTTACCATGTGACCTTGGAAATATTACTTTTAAACTCTCTGAACTTCATTCGTTTCATCTGTAACATGGGGATAATACAATTTATTTCATAGAATCTTTCTGCTACTTAATATACTACATTAGAAACTACATTGAAGCTTCTGTCATATAGTGTGTATAAAAGAAATAGTGGCTGAGACTTTTAACCTGAGAGTCATCATTATGAATA
>NW_006487224.1:0-667 GCF_000325575.1 Pteropus alecto | reverse complement strand
CCCCTCTCCCCGCCCCAACCACCGCTGCCCTGATCAACCTCCCTTTTGGGCTTAAAGGAAAGAAGACTTTGGAAATTGTTTCAAGGGAAGCACAGATTAGGATAAAACTAGAGCTGAGAGTTAAAATAATCGTCAAAACAATAATTTTTTAAAAGAAAAAGAAAATAAAAATACTACAGAGCCAACCACATTCTAACTTGCCCCCAGAGGCACAGTAAACAAAATTGATGAGACCAGCATCCTTTATCATTGATCTGGCACTGGCTCATACTTGCCCAAGGTTAATGGCAAAGCCCATGCAAGAAGCAACAGAGTGCTTGGGCCAAGGAGGAATTCAACTACTTAAATCAAGCCAGAACCCTTTTCTGTCTAGTTACATATAAGCTTGAAACCAGTGGATGAGCATGTCCATCACACCCATATATATGCAGCACAGGAATTTCTTGCCATGTGCCTTTCTGCACATGGAGACTTGGCTGGTTCCCCAGTGGCAGCCGCCCAGCACCGTGTTCTCTGGACTTCCTCATTCCTGCACTCTCTATACAGGAAGCAACAAAGCAGTACATGTTGCTCCCTTCTCTGTGCTGTACGGAACTCATAACAGGCAACACTGGCTAAGAAAGGAAGCGTTCCCATCCCGTCACATGAACTGAGGTGGATTTAGGAA
>NW_006487223.1:0-667 GCF_000325575.1 Pteropus alecto | reverse complement strand
TTCCCGTTTCTCTCCTCTCCTCTTCCTCCTCTCTCTCCCTCTCCCTGCACCCTCATCAGGAAAGTGGGTTCCCTCCCAGATGGTCCTCCCCGAACTCCCATCGGGCTTCACGGCGTCTGGTGCCGCCTGAACCACTGTCCACTCTGGGGAGGTTCTCAGATGCCTCACTACGCGTCCTGACAGGACACTCTCTTCCAAGCTTCGGGAGGGCAACTGAAACCTTTGCCTGAGAAGTGGTGGCATCAAAATTAAAATACACACAGTTCCGCAGGTCCAGGGTCTGGTGTTTTCAGAAAGGGAAACCATTTGTATCTGGAGAACATGAATGATTTCATGGAAGGACATGGATCTCTCAGATGGCTACAGGGAGAATACATCGGTACACGCTTTTTTCTGCAAGCCCATCTGCGCAGATGGAAAACCCGGTGGTGTCAGTCTTTAACACGAACCCGGCCCGGGTTTTCTCCTTTTGCAGACAGCTGTGTTGAAATTTCTACCAGGTCACGTTTTTAGGATATTTAAATCCCCAAAGATGAGCGATGGTGTCCGAGAGAAAACCTTTAGCTCTCCAGTGAACATAAATAATGTAAGGACTGAGGCACCTCCACCAAGGACCCTCACAACTCCTTCTCAGCCAGGGGTGTGTGCGAGAGGGAGTGTGTGCACT
>NW_006487222.1:0-667 GCF_000325575.1 Pteropus alecto | reverse complement strand
CTAGGATTGCTCCTGCTTATCTTCCTTGGTTTGTTCCCATGTATCTTATCTGTTGGGTAAGATAAGAGCCACTGTCATCCCCCAGGATCCATCTGGATGGATTTTTGCGAGGACCAGAATGGTGAATTAAGGGAGGATCTGGGTGTGGGGGTGCTGCTACTCGTACCTCTCCAAACTCTGCCACTCCCCACAGAATGGGATATTGCTTTTGATTTTCGAAAGATTCCACTTGGCTTTCCCCAGTATGACGCCTCTTCCCCAGAGGCCGAGGGGTCAATGCAAGGGTTGATAGAACTAGCAAGTATGTCATTTCCAATCACACATTTGGCAGCTGTGGAAATGCCCACTGAGTGTATCCACAGTCCCAGTTTGACCACTGTAAACCAGACGAGGGCCAGGATTCCACTGATTACCTAGCCTGGATATAACCCTATTCCAACAAGGGGACCATGCCGACACTTTGGATCCCTGAGTACGGTTACCCAAGTAAATGGCTAAAAGTCCCTTCGCAGAATACGTGTAATCATTGTCATGTGCATTTGCTATGCTGTTGCAGAGTCCACCTAGCAATCCAGCCCCTCCATCAGTCAGTGGGCGTCAGCTCTGAAAACTGGAATTTGGTACCTCTTCCGGGTACCAAATCTATTTAAGTTGCCTATTGCTGAGG
>NW_006487221.1:0-667 GCF_000325575.1 Pteropus alecto | reverse complement strand
AAGAGAAACAAGCGAACTAACGAAACTAATCTTTATTGAGCATTTAAACTCAACGGCTGTGTCGGCCATCGCTCTGGGCTCGTAGGACATTAAGACTCTTTAGTCCCCATGATAACGGGAATTCCCGTTATCCTCTTGATGAAGAATCCAGACTGAGAAGCCTCTGTCCGGCAAAGACCCAGCTCAGAAATGGCAGAATCGGAACTCAAACCCCGGTCTGGCAACTCCAACACCCAGAGCTCCTACCAGTCCTGCTCGAAGCAGTGGGCTTCTGCTTTCCAGAACTGCGTGTTTAAGTCTCAAATTCTCTCCAACTCACACCGTTTTCCTGTTGGCCTCTCTTCTTCTCTCCACCCTACGAACCCCCTGGAGCGGTGCTGAGCTTAGGGAACCCCCCGCTTCCCGCCCCAGACTGGCTGGGAAGTTTCTGGGGTTCGACTTTAACACTCCATTTTCTCTTTGTCAGCCCACGCTGCCACCATGGTGCAGAGACAAATGACGAGGGTCTGGGCCAGGCCACCTTTCCCCCGATCTCCCTCCCTTCCTCCTCACGCTGCCCTGTGTCCCCAGAAAAACCACTCCCAGACCCTACAACCATCCTACTTTTTCCTGCCTCCTTCCCCTGCACCCCTGCCAGAAAACCTCCTCCCCACCCCGCCTCCCCGGT
>NW_006487220.1:0-667 GCF_000325575.1 Pteropus alecto | reverse complement strand
GGGGCCTTTTTTGGTTCCATATGCATTTTAGGATTATCTTTTAAACTTGTGTGAACAATGCCATTAGAATTTTGACAACATGGAGTTGCATCTGTAGAGATTTTGAGGTTCTCTCAGTTCTTTTCTATGGCTGCATCCACTTCACCTCTTGTTCCCTCTTTGGGAGTGGGATTCTTTAGGGGGAATTCTTAAGATTGCATGCCTTCTCTCAGTCCTGCAAAGCCAGCATGAGCGCTGCTAGCATTCTGTTTGTTTTTCCTAGGGAACTGCCCTAACATGCTGACGTTTGTACGTCTTCCTGCAATCATGCAGAGCTGGGCCACTTTTCTGAGCGAGCTTATGAGTCACCTGTAAAGGCCGCGCCCCTGCTTATGTGGGTATGCACAGGGTATGCTTGTCCACGGGAGGTGTGGGTGAAGGGCGTAGAGTGCAGGGGATGCCTGTGGGAATTTGGGTGAATCTGCAGGAGCAGCATCGCACGTGGCATGAGGGCATGCTCCTCGATGGAGTCCACACAGTGGCTAGAGAGACCCTCACAACTCGGATAGTTCCAAGCCCTAGTTGTGGTGATCCCCGCTTACCCCAGCCTCACCTGGGCAGGCCATCTTCGTATTCTGTGTGGGCCAGGAAGGAAGTGGCCCTTGTGGGCAGTGTTCTACACAGTGGG
>NW_006487219.1:0-666 GCF_000325575.1 Pteropus alecto | reverse complement strand
CTGCCTTTGCCTCTTACTAGGATTAGAACACCAAGGTCTGAAAGACTTCAATGGGCCTACGTGTGCACTGCTGTGTTATATTAATATTTATTTTCCTTGTACATGGAAGTACTTCTGAGGAGAGACTCTCTAACATTTATTATTTTTTTATTGGACCCCCACAAAGGACTGAAAAACAAACAAAAAACAAAACACCATCTTAGTTTTCTAGTTTAGATGTAGTTCCACTCAAAGTCTGGATCATGAACAGCTGGTAACAGACCCGAGGATATGTTATAAGTGCTTATATTTGCTTATCTTTTGCTCTGGGATGAGAAAGGTAGAGGTTTACTTGCTGACTCTTACTCTGCATTTCCTTGTGGCACCGATTCTCTGATGCCACCTGGGTGTCCTGCAGAGAATTCCGCCACTACCTGGAGTTAGCATCAGACCCCACACGTTCAGGGCTCCTTTCCATGAGACTGCCCTCACTTCAGATGCAAGTCTCAAGTATCAGGTCCCCATGTTACCTGCACTTCTGACTTGGCTACTAAGTTGTAGATCTCCCTTGCCCAAGTTTGATAACTTGATAGAACAACCCATGGAACTCAGGAAAATGCTAAGCTTACTATTACAGTTTGTTATAAAAGCTACACGTGAGCAGCCAGATGAAGAGGCACATAGGGT
>NW_006487218.1:0-667 GCF_000325575.1 Pteropus alecto | reverse complement strand
CTGCACACAGAGACTTTGTTGTAGTGCTGGGGAGAGGAAGGGACAGTGGAGGACAGAAGATACCCATATGCATATCTAAGGTGGTGCATGTGTGCAGGAGCAGCTGTCTAACCAGAGACCATGCCCAGGAGCTCCGCGTGGTAATGACAAATAAGTGGCCCTGCGGCCATGGCCGGGCTGGTGCGGTGGCCAGGGTTGAGAATCAGAGAAAAACTGACTGTTGGTCAACCCAAGAGCAAATGAGATACACTTTCCCCTAAACATAGTGGGACCATCTCTTAGGGGCATGCCAGAGGGTCGGGGGCTGGCCGATAAAGATTTTATTGATACTGAAAGTAATTTCAAACCTGTCTGTAGCATTCATGTATCCAGTGTTGTAAAGGCAACTTTATACTGCTTAGGAATGCTGTAGGCACTTGCCTCAAATTACTTTTATAAATGAACCCATACAACTGCACACCAGCTACCCTGCCTCCTTCCATCTGCCTATGAGATCAATCCACTCTCTCTAGTGTTGTTTGCCTGGCGGGTCTCTGGCTGTGAGTTAGAACGCGTTTATGAAAACCAGGTTAGAGAATGTCTTAAAGCATCATAATGAGCTAACGGAGACGGAATGAGAGAGCAAAAGTGGAATTCAGGGAAATGTGGAATTTGGGCTAAGTCTGGG
>NW_006487217.1:0-667 GCF_000325575.1 Pteropus alecto | reverse complement strand
CTCCTGGCTTCTGGAAGCCCACCCAATCCAAGTCAGCAGGACCATCCTTAAAGCTTAGCCAGCAGAAATGGCTGTCAATCCACCACTCTGCTCGATTGCTCTGCCAACTTCACCACTGAGTCTGTTGTTAGATCCAAGAATCATTTCTGTCATCTTCTTTAAACTGCCAGTAGCATTTTTCATCGTTCTTGTTCCCTCTTATTTTACCCACTTACTTCACTTGCTTCCCCGGCCACTGGAATCAAGTTTTTCTGTTTTTCCTCTCTGAAGCCTCCTTTATGGTTTCTTCTCTTTCTCCAACCTTTATTTCTCCTGACTTTTTTATTTTGAAATGTTTCAAACTTACAGAAAAATTGAAAGAACAACACAATGAATATCCATGGGTCTTTAACTATTCAACTCACCATTCACCAACTACTACCATTTTGCTGTATTTATTCTCCATATATATTTTGCTGAAAAGTTTGGAAGTTCATAAGTCATAACTCTTCATCTTAAACACTTCCAACGAAACCACTCTACAGTTAATTCTATTGTATTGGCTAATACCTATTCAAATTCCAATGTCCCCAATTGTTTCAAAAATCTTTGGTATCTTCTTTTTTTATTCAGTATCCCATCCAAGTTCAAGAAATGTATTTGGTGGTAATGCCTCTTTTGTTTCCTT
>NW_006487216.1:0-667 GCF_000325575.1 Pteropus alecto | reverse complement strand
TTTGATTCTAATATTTTTATCCCCGTTAGCATGTTTTTATCTTCTTTAGCATGCATCTGAAATGTTTCTGTACATTTTTCTTTTAAGTCTGATACACATCACCTGCACCACCATCACTGACATCAAGAAATAGAACTTATCAGTATGATAGAAGCCCACATGGGATTTTATGGAATATGAACCTGGAAAGCACATACTGGCAGCACTTCCCACACCTAGTACAGGTGACTGGTTCATGCATGGTGTGTTATTGCATGTACTTTGCATGGTAAATGAAATGGGTGGAATCTTTGGACCGCAGTCTGTGAATGAAAATCCTTTTCATTCACATAACTGGTACTTTTTCCACTGGACGCAGATTAGATACAATGTATCACTAAGTGTTGTTGGCAGCCTTACTGCTGCCAGGAGGGGTGAACTTCCTTGAGAAAGAAATCTGCTCCAGGAAGGCAGTGGTGAGAAGTAGACGAAGGTAACCTGCATTCTGGCCACATGATCCAGTTCCAGACAAAGCCAAGTTGCAGATTCATTCATCTCCTCACTCTGCTGGGACTGAGCCAATGGCCTATTAATTGTTCAAGCCAGTTTGGACTGATCCCCGAGTCTCTGATTCTCATACAATTCCACGAGATTAATGACATTATGTTTATTTTACAAAAAAAAAAAA
>NW_006487215.1:0-666 GCF_000325575.1 Pteropus alecto | reverse complement strand
GAAACCCAGGCATCCTCTTAAAGGGCCCACATACAGACACGCTTGCTTATAAACACTCATTCTAAGCTAGCTCCAGTAAAGGAACAGCAGCTCAAAAAGCACAAGGTACATTTGGGGAGAGACTGAAGTGTGTGGCTTCAGGGGAAGAAGTCTTCAATCATGTGGGCACCATCGTTTCTGTGTTGAGACCTCCCGCAATACAGCCTGCTGGTGCAGATGGGCCACATTTAATGGCAGGCAGCTGTCCTCAGTCTGCACTGTAGACTTTCCTAAGAACTCTTAAAGTGTTGCAGTAAGGCCCAAGTTAGGGAGCAGTAGACCTTGTCATGTCCTGTGCCTCTTCCTGACCAGCCCCATCACTGGTGCTAAATCTGAATCTGCATTAACCTGACGAACACTATTCACCCTACCTGGTGATTCCTTGAGATCCCACCCCATCCAACCAGCACATTACCCAAGTCATTTTCAATGGCTGTTTCTTACATGCAATGGGCCTTGGGCTGTGCTTCAGACTTTCCTAAAAACTTTGAAAGGTTTGAAGGCCCCAGTTAGGCAGTGGCTCACTTTAATGTGCCCTGTGCCTTTTGCTGAGTGGCCACAGTCCTGGCACTGGTGGCAACTGGCCTTGGTTTGCCATGTGATCCCTCCCGTGCACCTCTGGCCCAA
>NW_006487214.1:0-666 GCF_000325575.1 Pteropus alecto | reverse complement strand
TCAAAAATATATATATATAAAGAAATATAAATTAAAAATAAAAAATAAAGGAATGCGTAAGGCCAGGAAGACAAAGGGGCTGCATGTACCCATTCCTTAATCTGAAAAGACCTTCCTTAAGGAACGAACTCTCTGTTTTCACTGTTGTAAGTACTGTCTCTCTTCCCACCATGATGTCTTTCTCCCCGTAGAAAGATCCAGAAGCGTCAAATCCGAAGCCCTGCCTTTTCCTCTGCAGCACAGTGAAAGGCCAAAGATTAATTTTAGCAGGCTTTGTCTTGATTTCCCCTGAGAGCCTTTTCTCCAGGACCGGTTCTCAGAGGGGCTCTGGAGTCATTCTTCAGTCTTCTGTCTGGAAAGGCACGCTCTCTCTTAAAAACCGCAGGGAACCCTGCGCACCTGACGACGATCACACGGGCAGCAGGAGACGGCTGGCTGCAGACTCAACCCTAGGAGGGAGACAGAGAAAAAGCCACACTAACAACTGACGTTTGTTAGGCACCTACTATGTGCTTAAAGCTACTGTCACTCCCCGGTAGGTGATCAAAGAGGACAGCCATGCGGGCACAGCTGGCAGATGGGGATGCTGGGAGCCGAGGGGGCAATGCCGTGGGGGTCCCAGCCTGCACGTGGCTGGGAGGCAGGGGCTGGTCATTCTTAGAGAGT
>NW_006487213.1:0-666 GCF_000325575.1 Pteropus alecto | reverse complement strand
TAGATACTGTGTGTTTTAAAAATTGAAGGTTTGTGGCATCCCATGATGAGCACGTCTATCAGCACCATTTTTCCAACAGTCCCAGGTGACAGTCAGCATTTTTTAGCAATAAAGCACTTTCTAAAATTGAGTTCTATGCGTTGCTTTTTAGACATAATGCTATTGCACACCCAAGAGACTAGAGTATGGTGTAAACACGCCGTTTCTATGCTCTGGGGAACCACACCATTTGGGTGACGCACATTATTGCAATATTCGCTTTACTGCAGTGGTCTGACCAAGCCCGTGATATCTTTGAGGCATGCCTGGGCTTACTTTCCATGAACTATTATTTATTTGTTTTTCTTATTTCCTTGTAGATTAAGTTCCATTTCCCATAAATTCAAATTTAGAATGATTAAAGTAGGCATGGGCATTATTGTGGTATTTGAGTAATGAAAAGAAATATCATTCTTTCCTACCCGCTATCGTGAGAGTGTGATCACTAACACAGATTTTGTCTCCATTTAGTGCATTTATTAATGATAGTGGCTTAAGTAAACTGCTTTTCAAAGTGCAGTTTTAGAAGGTAAAAATCTAAAATATCAGAATACTTTAAAAACATGTTAAAATTATCAATGAGGCAGCATTCCAAATATGTTAAAAGCCAGGAATACGTGTGTGTGT
>NW_006487212.1:0-666 GCF_000325575.1 Pteropus alecto | reverse complement strand
AAAAGAGGTAGACCAGCGTTTCTAAGAGAATTGCTTGGATAATAAGAGCTTCACCAAGTTCATATAATGTGCCACAAACAGCTCATTCCAAGTGCTTTATGTAGATTATGTCATTTAATCTTTACAACATTACGGAGTAGGTACTATTATCACTCTCAGACAAGGAAATTGAGGCACAGAAAGGTTAAGTATCTCGCCCGCACTGTGACACATTCATATTGTGTCCCAATAGTGTTAATAATATCAATTTACTAAGATCTTAGTATGTGCCATATCCTTTCCATAATTTATTTAATTCTCACAGCATCCCTATTACTAGTCCTTTTTTATAAGAAGAGAAACTTGAGGCTGAGAAAGTAGTTGACCCAAAGTCGCATCTAGGAAGTGGCAGGAACTACATATGTCTGACTTCTCCAAAGCGTGGTCTGTGTCGTCTCCCGTGATGTTTCTTCCGTCTCCCCCAGTCCAGTTCCACCCACCGCACTCTGCCAGAAGTGCCCCTGTTGGGGTCCACGGAGACCTCCACGTCGGCCCTCAGTCCTCCCCTCGCCCAGTCCATCAGTAGCATTTGACGCTCTTTCTCTCCTTCGGGGCTGTCACATTCTCCAGGGTTCCGTCCTACTTGTTGGTCGATCCTTTGCATCTACTTTTCTGTCTCCTCCTCTC
>NW_006487211.1:0-666 GCF_000325575.1 Pteropus alecto | reverse complement strand
CTCTTGCATTCTTTACACTGGTAACTTGTTTGTTCACTATTTTATTTATTTATTTATTTACACTGGCTGGAGGTTTGTCAGTTTGATTGATCTTGAGAATAAATGGGCTCTTCATATAAGTGATTTTCTCTATTGTTTTTCTGCTTTCAATTTTATTGATTTCTACTGTTATCTTCATTGTTACCCTCCTATTGCTTGCTTTAGATTTATTTTGCACTTCTGTTTTGAGATTTTCAGGTGGGAGCTTAAATTATTAGTTTGAGACTTGTCCTCTTTTCTAATATGGCACTTTAAATTTCTTTCTCGACATTGCTTTAACTATATTCCACAAATTATAATAAGTTGCATTTTCATTTTAATTCAGGTCAATATAGTCTTAAAATTTACACTGAGGTGTCTTCTGGGCTCCATGGATTATATAGAAGTATGTTGTTTAGGTCTGAGTGTTTTGAGATTTTTTTGTTATCTTTCTGTTATTAATTTCTTGTTTGATTCTATTGTGGTCAGAGAACACATTCTGTACAATTTCAATTCTTTTATAGTTGTTGAGATTTGTTCTTGGTCTACATGTGGTTTAATGGTCTGTCTTGGTATATGTTCTGTGGGCACTTGCAAAGTATGTGTATTCTGCTATTTTGGGTGAAGTGTTCTATTATTATCAACTAG
>NW_006487210.1:0-666 GCF_000325575.1 Pteropus alecto | reverse complement strand
GTAAACACACTACACACACTACACATACACAATACACTATACTCACACTATACACACTACACCCATATCGCACACACACACAATTCCTATGGCTGGGTCCCACCTACTTTCGAGTTCCAAGTCAGGCCAGTCTGAACGGGGCAGGAGAGAGTCTCGGGACCCCTGAGGACTTGTGCGCTGAGAAGACACCATCATTCGCACCCCGATGTCACTCCCCAAAGCTCACCCAGAGGAGCCCGTCCTGACTAGAAAGGATCGCGGCTCTGGGCCAGTATTAAACCTCTAGTTCTCAGGCTGCCAAACAGGTCTCATATCCACCAGCTCCCTCGCGGCTCCCAGGAGACCCCGGCGTCCCTCCCCGAGTGGACAGGACACACCGTCATAGCTTTCGACCTTTCGCTGAGTGTGCCATCGTTTTCTCTGGAGTTTGGTCCATTCGTTATTTTTAGTTAACCATACTTCCTGATATTCAAATGTTCTATTAAAAAATCGAGTGTGAAGACAAACGCTTCACTACTGTAAAAGGAAGAAAGAATACAATGTGACCAACGTCAGGTACAGCAGTATTGTTTAAAAGAGAATTATTGTACGATTATAAAGAAATGGAATAATCAACTAAATAATAAACGCAGCTGTTAGTAAGTGCCAGGTGTGTGAGCGTTGCCT
>NW_006487209.1:0-666 GCF_000325575.1 Pteropus alecto | reverse complement strand
AACATCTAAATAAGAATAAGTGTGAGGGATGCCCAACTTATTTCCATAACCTGAGCTACCTGAGAAAGCTTCCAGAACATTCTGGGAAGGGAGAGCCTGCTATTCCTAGCCACCCACCTGCTCTATAGAGACAGACAAGAAAACTCTCCGGACTGGTGGAGAGACTTGTAATTCTTATTAGTTCACTTTTATAGGGCATGTTTCAGAGTTTTCTCAGTCTTGCGGGCAGACCCACGGAATTGGGCCACTGTTAAGGGAGGCAGCGTTGCCCCACGCACGACTAACCCAGGCGGAGACACACAGGCTAATTCTCCTGCCTTGCCCCCCTCTTTTCACACCTGTGAAATTATGATCCAGAAACAACTGACTCTTCAGTTGGGGGGGAACCACCCACAGACTGGAAGAGCTTGTCACACCTAGGGCTGGCCAGCTGCCCCCGACCCCGCCCTCAGCCCCCATGCGGGGAAATAGACAAACTACCCTGGAACTTACTGTCAGCCACCTGATTCCAGATACTTCCTTTGTAGCCTGACGGAGAAAGACCACGTCCTTTGCCGCGTCCAGCAAGTGGGAACGGTGGGAGATGGAGAAAAGAAAGAAGACAGGAAGCTGGGACCAGGAGGTCCACGGTCCCCTGATGGTGGAGCAGTGGCGTGGTTTTATTTT
>NW_006487208.1:0-666 GCF_000325575.1 Pteropus alecto | reverse complement strand
TTGGAGAGGAAGGAAATGATGTCATATGGGAATAGCAGACTACGATGCAGAAAACCAGGAAGGGAAGGCCGAAGTGCGCCAGGAAGTACTAAAATGTGCAATATATGTTTCACTTCAGTCTAGAAGATCAACTGCTCTTCCAGATATTTAAGCAAGCTGCCATTTCCTAACTGGATATAGAGATCCAACTCATCTTCCCTGTGCATAGTGACCATAGTCAGCCAGTCTGCACGACAGTCTTTCATTCTGTAGACTGTCATGTTTTTGCAGTTCCTTACTGAGAGGTAGAAGAGTTTTCTGTTCTCATATATAATGTCGATATAAAATAAACTAAGGAAAATTGCCAGATTTAAGCCTGACCTCTGTGAAATTCTTTTAAGTGTATTAAGATGTTTCAGTTTGTTTAACACTCACAATAACTGCAGAAAAGTTAAATTTGAGAATGATGGGGCTCAGTGAAAGTGTTAAGTGAATTTCTCGGGATCACCCAATTGTTGGAAAGATCAAGATTCAAACCGTAATCCTATATTGGGTATTAGAGGTAATCGAAAAGTATCATATTTTAGAATTCCATTGAGTTTTGAAATAGGCGTTGATCCTCCAATTAAATTCCTTTGTCTTCTTTTTCTTGGTGCATGCCACTATTTTACTTTGTTTTGTGATTTT
>NW_006487207.1:0-666 GCF_000325575.1 Pteropus alecto | reverse complement strand
TGGCCTGGGGACGGTCGGTGGCTTCGGTGGCCTCTCTCTCTCTCTGCGTCTCTTTCAATGTCCTTCGCCATTCTCTCGCACCCACTTAACGCCCCGTGAATCAGGATTCGAATGAAATCCCCTCCCCTCTGAAACAGGCAGGACCACAAAAGCAACAGTAACAGACACGAAGTGTCAGGGTCCGCACGAGCCCCGACCAAACGTTCTGAAGAGACGCAGACGTCCAGGGCGGAATTCAGCTCTCGTGCGACCAGTTACTTTGCAGACAGGACAGTAATAGCGCTTTGGTTCGAGGACACTCATAACAGCCCAGGCGAGCGGCTCAAGGCAAGATAAACGGAAAGGAGCTTCGGGTACAGAGACAGAAGCCAGTGTCACACCACAGAGCCGTGTGGGTCTCTGGGGCGGACAAACGGCCAACACGTGAGGGGACTGGCGGGTGTCACCTCTGCGTGCAAAAGCATGTTTCTGCATCAGCAAGAAAAGGGAACACGTAGGTGCCGGTGGCCTCTCTGGGACAGCCAAGATCTCAAGTAATTTCTACTTGAAGCTATTAAAACAAATCTTGTACTTTCGGTGGCAAAATTTTAGTTAAGTGGCACATGTCAGGAGCAAGCCAGGTGAGTTCACGTGGTCAACTGAATTCAGATTGTTAACTTTTTACTT
>NW_006487206.1:0-666 GCF_000325575.1 Pteropus alecto | reverse complement strand
GGGGTGTTCACAGGCAGAACCCCATGCCCCTACATCGTACACAGAGCAGCCTGGTACCACGTGACACAGCCATGGTGCCACATGACACGATCCAGTCCCATGCTCTGACAAGCCCTCCTTCCACAGTTCATGTACAAATCCAGTCAATGAGCCAAACCTGTCAGCACTCTGAATAAAAGTCGTGAAATATTTTCAAGTGAAAATGCCCCAAACAGTAGAAGCTTCTCTTCTTCTTATGCCTCCGTGAGAACTTCTGCCCTATTCTCTCCCCGCTCCCAACCTGCCAAACAGCGACCTCCGTGCCAGGGGGCAGGTGGGGAGGCTGCCCATCTGCGGGCACTCGAGGACCGAGGTCCTTGTCGTCTAGATCAGGTCTTGTCTGAGGAAGAGCGCCGTGTGGATGCTTGAGGGAAGCGCATGAAACCGTATTTGGGTTTGGGAAGCCAAGATGGAACTCAGCATTGTTACCGTGTGATCCGTGCTGCATTTTTACTTCTAATGGGCCTTTAACGAGACTGAAGTCACTATGCCAGCCCCTTGACAAGTTACATGTTGTCCGTTTGAGATGACATTTGAGGCAGGCCAGGTCTTAAAGGACACCTAGCTGACCGATCCTTCGTTTTCTGAAGGCGCCTACAAATGCAGCAGGATTTTACACCTGTGATT
>NW_006487205.1:0-666 GCF_000325575.1 Pteropus alecto | reverse complement strand
GGCTGCTTAATGGATGTGGGGTCTCCTTTGGGGGTGCAGAAAATTTTTTGGAACTAGACAGAGGTGAGGGTTGTACAATGCTGCGAATGTGCTAAATGTCACTGAACTAGGTAAGCTTTTAAATGGTTAATATATGTCATATGAATTTCATCTCAATTTTTTTAAAAAGGGGGTGAAAGGAGCGTTTTCACAGTCCACACTGCCGAGAAGAGAGAATTAGTCTGGGGGGATTAAGTGTCCCATGCATTCCCACTCAGCCATCCCCGCAGCTGGCCCTCTGGTGATGTGTTACTGTCCCTATTTTACCACGGAGGACCCAGGACTCCTGCCCGAGCTCTTGCAGCTGGTGGTGGCAGCTCTGAGCTGAAAGTCAAGGTCAGCACCTCTATTATTGACCCCTACTCTGTGCCCGTTGCTCTGCTAGTCACCACATATCGGCCATCTTCCCTGAGCCTCGCAACCCACAAGGCAGAAGTTATCCCCTCTGTGTTTCATGCAGAAATTGGTGAACAAAGCAGTTATGGTTGTATGCATGGAGCCACCCCTGTGACAAGTGTGGGGGACATTCAGGAGGACCCTGGCCCCTTGGCCCTGAGGAAGACAAGTCATGGGGCACTTGGAGAGCACAGACAGAAAGTGAGGGGCAGTAGAGACGGAGCTCAGAGA
>NW_006487204.1:0-666 GCF_000325575.1 Pteropus alecto | reverse complement strand
TCTATACACGTTGCTACGGTCCCGTAAACTATCTTTAGCCCTTTCTCTAAAAGTGAGAAACTAATGTTCGGAGAGACGAGGTCACTCAGCTGAGGTCACCCGGGAAGTCAGAGGCGGGATGCGAACCTGGGGTCTGCACGCAAAGGCGTCCCAGGCTATGACAGCGCCACGCTGCCCCCCGGCCTGGAGCCCGTGCACCGCGCACGTGACGTCGGAAGCCGACCAGGATCTGCTTCTGGGGTGTGGACCCCGCACTGACCGTGCCACGCGGCTGACGCTCTGATCGGCTGACCCCGCGACCTGCAACTTTCCGTCACTTCATGCCCGAGGTAACCCTCGCCTGCCAGACGTAAGTGCGGGTTCTCCTTGTATTTTGTTACGTATAGTTTATTACAAGGGCATAAAAAATACACACATAGGTTTCTAACTATCGACGACATTTAATTTTGAGCTTTCAATATCTTCTTCTCTAGAAATATTTAGCAGCAAAACTTAGTCACTGGACACATGATGGTTTTGTTTTCTAGGCGCCATTTAATTTTAAACGCTCTTACGTGCCACGCTGACATCCACTGTCCTCTGCTTTAACGGCTTTCTCGCCACCGTGAACCTGGAATTCCTCATTCATCCACATCCCACTCCCAGAGCCACCCATATAAAAGGGAC
>NW_006487203.1:0-666 GCF_000325575.1 Pteropus alecto | reverse complement strand
GAGAACAGCTCATTACCCCCCCACCAAAAATTAGCTCTTTTACCCTTCATACCAGTTGCTCTCAGTATGAAGAGGTGTGAGTTAAACTGGGAAAAGAACCACAGTCCAAAAACATTCAATTTTATAAATCTACTTTAAAGCTACATGCAAAGTCATGTATGACCAGCTTTCTTCTGAAACCACTGAAGTGTATTCTAACACGTACACACACATGCATTTACAACCTTCCTTAACCGCATTCCCTACCCAGACACCAACGTTTCAGAAATTAAGCATTTAAGGCAAACAGTTGCTGTATGTACCCATGTTAATTTTGTTTCAAAATCACTTAAACTAATACACCAAAAAACTAAGTGATGAGGTCACACGTTTTCCTAATTGTCTAATATTCTACCAAATATTTAATAGCCCTTATACTCCCCCAAAAAACTTAATAAAATTCAACTACTAAAATCTCAAGAATGAAAATTTAAAAGAAAAAGAAAAAGATAGTGTGAGTTAACCCCAGTCTGCAGATTTCCCCATAAATATAACAAAATCGCTGCCTCCGAAACAAACCAAGAGAGCTCTGGTCCAGTCGGCACCCAGGAACTAAAGACAGGAGGACGAGCCCCTCGCTAAACGTGGTGAAGGGGCTCACACCCCTCTCCATCGTGCACTCCACTC
>NW_006487202.1:0-666 GCF_000325575.1 Pteropus alecto | reverse complement strand
GTGCATCAAAAGACACCATCAATAGAGTAAAAAGGCAGAATCAACAAAATGGGAAAAATATTTGCAAATTATAAATCTGACAAGGGATTAATATCCAGAATATACAGATAACTCTTAAAATTCAACACCAAAACTAAACAACCTAATTCGAAAATAAGCAAAGGACTTGAGGAGACATTTCTCAAAAAGAAAAAAAAAGAGAGAGAAGAATATTTGAATGACCAATAAGCACATGAAAAGGCACTCAACATCACTAATCATTAGGAGAGAGGACATTAAAACTCTAATGATATACCACCTCACACCTATTAGGATAGCTCCTAGCTAAAAAAAAAAGAAAAAGAAAAGAAAAAAGAATACAAGTTTGGTGAAGATGAGGAGAAATTGGAACCTTGTACATTGTTGGTAGGAATTTAAAATGGTATAGCTGCTATGAAAAACAGTGTATTGGTGCCTAAAAAAACCCCCATAGAATTAGCATATGATCCAGCAATTTCACTTGTGGACATATACCCAAAAGAAGTGAAAGCAAGAGATATTTCTACATCCATGTTCATAGTAGCATTATTCGAAACAGCTAAAGCAAAGAAGTAACCCCACCATCCATTGGCAGATGAATAGATAAGCAAAATGTTATATATATATATATATATACACACACACACA
>NW_006487201.1:0-666 GCF_000325575.1 Pteropus alecto | reverse complement strand
GTGCTGGGTGCTGGGTCGTCAGCGCGCATGTGATGCTTCTGTGTCCCGAGAGTGCGTACACCTTTCCAACTGCTTAGCTTTGCCCAAGAAAGTGTCTGAGGGTATTTCTAGGCAGAACGTTTGCAACAGTGTGGCTTGCCGATGGGGCTTTGTGGAAAGAACAGTTAAATTAGGTCTTCGCTAGGCGGATGGGTAAAGCTCTTCCCTTCCTGAATGTGGAAAGCCCTCGGTGGCACAGGAGGGTCTGAGGCGGTCACATCTTTAAAGCGGGGCGGTCCCTTCCCCTGTCACAGACTGTCCCTCCCTCTCCCAAACATGGAGCGGTCAACACTGCTCAGAGGGTCAACACAGTCTGGCCTTTCCCTTCCGATCTTGACTTCATGGTTTAGCATCTCAGGCCTCAAGATGGTTGACCACTGAATTGAAAAGCTGGCCGGACCTCACCTGCAGGCTCAGAGTCTGGACACCTGTGTTGAGATGCTCGAAGGTAGGCTCAGTGTGTGAGAAATGAGAAGTTACAGCGTCAAAATCGGGACTTGAGAATAAGATGTTCCTTCCAGGGCCGGTGACAGAGACTGGCCGAGCAGCCTGGAGAGCCGGGGGCGCAATGCAGAGCCGGGTGTGCGCAGCGCGGGCGTCAGCGCAGGTGTCAGCGCGTCCCCCACC
>NW_006487200.1:0-666 GCF_000325575.1 Pteropus alecto | reverse complement strand
TTTTTTTAATTGGAAAAATAAAATCTCACAAATGCATGCCTCATTCATCAGGAATGGGAGAGTTAACAACAGGTGTAAAACTTCTTTGAAGATTTGCGTGTAACCTAGACATGGCTGGCCTTCCTTGCCATCTTATTTCATTGTGTATTACATTATAGTACCAGCAGGACAGATGGATAAATGTACAAAAGAGACAACAGGTAAAGGGAAAAGGGCATGGATTTCGAGTCAGAACAACCTGAATTTTAACCATAGCTCTTTAACATTGAGCTGGGTGACCCAGAGTAAATTGCTTAATCTTTCTGAGCCTTGGTTTATTCATCTTTAAAAATGAAGATGGTAGATACATCACCCAGGATTATTGTGGAAATTAAATGAAATAACATATGAAAATTTCCATGAAAATTAGATATAATAAATGTGTATTAATTTGCTAGGGCTATCATAATAAAGTATCACAGATTGCATAGCTTAAATAACAAAGATTTAGTTTCTCACAACTCTGGAGTGTAGTGGTCCAAGATCAAGGGCAGAGTTAGTTTCTTCTGAGTCTTTTTTCCTTGGTTTGCAGATGGCCATCTTTCCTTCCCTGTGTTTTTGCATGGTCTTCCTTCTCCGTGTGTTCTAATCACCTCTTTTTATAAGGACACCAGTCATACTGGGTTA
>NW_006487199.1:0-666 GCF_000325575.1 Pteropus alecto | reverse complement strand
CTTTCACTTAGCATAATGTTTTCAAGGTCCATCCACCTTGTAGTTTATTATTTAATGTCCCATCCGGGGTTTGTGTAAGACCATCTCAGTGGAGTCCCCCACTCGGGGAAGCACTACTGTCATGAAAGGAGAGTTTGGGGGCATCGTGGCTCACTCCCTCCCTTCGCTAAGAGTGTGCTGGCCCAGTGTTCCCGGCCTTTGGACTCAGGAGCATGGAGTATGGAGTTGGGGGAGGGGGTGTATCTTTTGGCTGTCCTGGTGCTGGGCAGCAACCTGGCCCAAATGTTGCTGCTACTCAATCCTCCTTTCTAAATCAGGGCTCTGGGCACTTCTGGGAATCACTGTCTGTTCCCTCTCTCTGGGAGTGAATGAGTCACTGGCTAAGCTTTTCAGCAACACCTGTGTATTGGAGGGCTGGGCAGTGGAGGGCACAGTGTGCAGACTGACCAGGAGGCCAGCGAGGCCAACCCACACCCAGGCCAGGTATCCCTGAAGCCGGCTCTCCCTGCCTCTTTCCCGACACTTGTTTTGGCCATAGGAGGCCATTTTATGTGCAAATTATTTTATGCATAAATCATTTTACATGTGTGTGGTACTGTCTTCCCAAGCAGTCTGTAAGCGCCTCAATTGCCCAGGCTCTGTAGTACGTACTTTTTGGAGTCTCTT
>NW_006487198.1:0-665 GCF_000325575.1 Pteropus alecto | reverse complement strand
GAGCAAGAGGGAGAGACTTTAATTAGCCTCGCTGTCCTGGGAGGACGGGAGGGAGCCTCGCGGAAGGGGAGGGCGAGGCTCACATGCCGACGGCAGAGCCGAAGCACGGGGGTGGAGAACAGGGACACGTCGCCAAAGCCCACGCCCAGGTTCCCCCAGCCGTCAGCCGACGAACTCCTGCCCTGTCAAGCGGGCGCGGGTCACACTTGCGTCCCTGCCACCGAGGAAGTGCTGGCCTCTGAGCCCTGAGCTCCCAGCCCGCAGGAAATGGCCCACTGAGGGGACACCGATGCGTTTTTCACCCCCGGAGGTCATTACTTTTTGAAGTGAAAGAGATTTTATTGTATTTTTTTAATTAAAAAAAATTTTTTTTCATTTTTCAGTTGCAGTTGGCATGTGATATGATATTAGTTTCAGGTGTACGGCACAGCGATTAGACGTTGACATCACCTGAGAAGTGATTCCCCATAGGTCTACCACCAACCGAGACCACACGCAGTTATTACAGCATCGACCGCATTCCCTATGCTGTCCCTCACGTCCCCAAAACTGCTTCGTAACTGCCAACTTGTCCTTCTTAATCCTCTGCCCCTTTTTCATCCACCCTGCAAGCTGCTTCCCATCTGGCCGCCATCAAAATGTTCTCCGTATCTATGAGTTTGTTT
>NW_006487197.1:0-666 GCF_000325575.1 Pteropus alecto | reverse complement strand
TTTTTTTTTTTTTTGGAGTTTGCTGCTTCACTTGGAGAATTTTCTGTCCGTAACTAAAATTAGCTCTAAAGCTAATAGCACAGTTGGTGTGACTTCCCGGTCTGCTGGCCCTGTGTGCCTGAGCGGAGGAGGGGCCCAGCTCCCTGCCCCCCGCGTGGCCCCCTCTTCTTCCAGAGGGACCTGCTTGGCCACCCTTGCGCGCCCCTCCGCCTCCTGGCCCCCTCTCATCTCTGGAGCAGACCCTGCTCTTCGCAGGCCCCCAGCACCCGTGCGTCGCATGGCAGGTGCTCCAGCGACACCCTGGGTGGGCTGGCTCATCGGTTCTCTAGGGCCCCTCACTCTGCCTGGACTACAGCTTTCCTGGAAAAGAGTGAAACCCAGAAAACCAAGACGAATATGACTGCAAATGGCCAAACTAACATTTTAAAAAGTACTTTAAATTCAACTGCTTTAGTTATATTTAACTGTATGAACAACAAAATAAAATAAATGTGCAAACGTGATAATAGATAGATCTCGTGAGAATGCCGTGCTCACCGATGCTGCCACTGGGCATAGAGCTCAATGTGACTTCCCACAGCAAGATCTTTAGGAAAAGTTCACCCCTAACAACAGGAAGGCTTTCGCTGGAGAAGTGTTAGCATTAGAGGACACACGCACACACAC
>NW_006487196.1:0-665 GCF_000325575.1 Pteropus alecto | reverse complement strand
ACACACACACACAAAATCAATGTTGAAAGAATGAATCTGCAGAGAGAAGAGTGGCCTGAAGACAGAACACAGCCAAGAGAAAGAAAAAAATAGCCCTATCTAGTTCGGTTTTAGTCAGATTTCTGACTAGTTATTTAAAGTAAAGGGAAGAAGACAATCAGATTGGAAAGCACAAGAAAATATCAACAATTAGGTTTGATTAGCAAAACTCTCAACAGAGCAATGGAGCTTTATTGCAGTCACTTGTTCCCTCTCCCCTACACTGTAACTTCCTTATTCAGGCTTCGCTGCATTCACAATGCAGAGAAGGCACTAAATACAGATGGTCAAATTTATGCATTCCTGAAGAACACAAATGAGTAGTTTAAGACCTTCTCAGGAATTTATATCAAAGAGTATATGCTTTGTGTTAGCTAAAAATAGTAAGCACGCTAATTCAAAACTAATTTTTCTAATTTATAAATTTATATGGGGTTGGCGGGGGTGGGGGGGGGCAGTTCTCTTAACTTTCAACCAGGAAACACCAAACTCAAAAGAAGCCAGACTTTCAAGCTTCAGCATAAATACCTTATATTCTATGCTGGGATGGTGTTTTGGATCAAAGTATAATATTTTTCATCAATGACATTTTTTAAAATTTAGTTTCCAATTATAATTGACCTATA
>NW_006487195.1:0-665 GCF_000325575.1 Pteropus alecto | reverse complement strand
AAAAAAAATAATAATTTTTAAAAGAAGCAGATTTTCCGCAGAGATTTACATAGTCCCTTGTCATGTTCCCCCAGAAATGACACTAAAACTTTCTTCATGGGACAGCCCTCGAAACACATGCTGTGTATCTGAGAAAGGATTTATATTCAGAATTTAGGGAAAAATTCTCAAAACTCAAGAGCAAGCAAACAAACGATCCAATTACAAGACGGACAAAATGTGTGAACAGACAAAATATGTGAACAGACACTTCGTCAGAGAGGATACACGGATGGCAAATAGGTACGGAAAGAAGCTCGACATCATCAGCCATTAAAGAAAGGCAAATTGAAGCCATGGTGATATCACCATGCACCTGTTAGAATAATTAAAATAAAAATACTGACAAAAGTACGTGCTGGGAAAAATGTGGGGCCCCAGGGACTCATACGCGGCCGGTGGGAAGCCGAGATGGCACAGCCACTCTGGAAAGGTCCTTGATGGACACCGAAGCTCTGGGTGAAAGGCTATTGGGGAACAGGAGAGTCACACGATGTGAAAGGTTATCACCCCGCAATTACATTCCCAGCAAAGGGAAAAATGTACTTTTTCAGTGGAGAGATCTGGTGGTCACAACTGTAACCAAGTTGTGACCTAGCATCACCAAGAGAGGGAGAACCAGACAT
>NW_006487194.1:0-665 GCF_000325575.1 Pteropus alecto | reverse complement strand
AACATGAATCTTAATAGAATATAATACTCTGAGATAAAGAAATATATTTACTTACAAGTGTTGTTATTCACTGTTTCTCTTCTCTTGAAACCCATTTATTTCCACATTATTGCTCAGCACCATCCTTCTTCCCACAAAAAAAAAAAAAATCTCTCCCTGTCCACTGCTCTCCATCCTCTTCTTCTGTCTCTATATTTTTCCCCTACAATTATTCTTTAAGCTATAATAGTATGTATTCAAGGAGGAAATAACATCTCTCCCCTACAAGTTCCAGAAAATAATACTTCAGTCCCTTCTGAAGAAAGACCGGTGAGAATAACCTGAGTAGCCACTAGGAGACAGAGTTATCAAGAGGGCCAGGAAATGTAAAGATCTTAGTCTATGCCATCAGTGATGAATATAGTAGAATAGAAATGAGGGTGGCTCCACTGCTAGAATGCTAACCAACTTCCTTTTTCAGTCTCCAAGCTGAAAAATAAGGGTATATTAATAGGCAGTATCACTATAGATAAAATAAGGCAAAGAAGCAAGTTTCTATGTGAGCCAAAGAGAGAGAATTCAGTTTTTAAAAAAAATGGCTTTTTTCTTGCAAACATGATTACTTTGGTCTCTGACTTGCCCTTGTAACCATATCATCTATAAACATTCTAGAGAATAGAGAAGTT
>NW_006487193.1:0-665 GCF_000325575.1 Pteropus alecto | reverse complement strand
TTTTTTCTATTTATTAGCTTAGTTTCAAATATGATTAATAAAATACATTCTGGGAATTTTTATAGCATTACTAAAATTATCCAAAATATTTGGCAACCACTCTATTTGTTACGTGAGATCTTAAAAAATAGGATCATTTTAGCTAATTACTTTCATTGTATAACTTGCAGTTGATCCTAAAGATGAGGCTGAGATCCCAGCCTCTGGACCTTCCCTATCTTGGGTGCTTCGGCGCAGTGGAGTACAATTACAGGTGTCCCATAGTATCGATTCTCTTGGTCTTCCATGCAGCCACAGGTCCTCTGACATCTTGAGCCATTGCACCTGTTACCTCTGGTACCTTAAAGTATAGATGTTGCCCTCATCTATTTCCCTATACCTTGTACAAACAGGGAGAAGGGTTATATTCTATACAGGAACTGGTGGGAAAGCATTGCATGAAGATAGGTCCCTGGGATAATCCCATAGGTAAAGGAGTAATTACATGTTAGTACAGCTTTGCCATTATCTTCTTGGACACCCCACTGATACTGAAGTGCAAAATGAATAAAGTGTTTCAAAATCAGGCTTTTTTTTATTGCTTGACCTATTAGCATAGAAATGTGGAATTCCCATTTTTAGCTAAAAGATTTTGAGTTTTGATATAAGAGTTCTTAGGGTGAGGT
>NW_006487192.1:0-665 GCF_000325575.1 Pteropus alecto | reverse complement strand
TTTTCTGATACCCATATTACACAAATGTAGTGTAAAGGTTAGATTTCTGAGTTAGATCAGAGTTCATGTTATAGACAAGTTGATAATTAGGGTTTCAATCAAGGTTACCATTATCTTTGGGGTTAGGGTTTTGATTAACTTAGGGTTATGGCAAGTTGAGTGTTAGGTAAATATCTTGGTTACATTTTGCATTACAATTTGAGTTAGAATTTCTTTTCTATTTTGTGCTGGGTTAGGTATAGAGTAAGTATGGCTTTTCAGTTTAGGCTTTGTGTTTTACTTATAATTTGTGTTTGGATTAGTCTTAAGATAAAGGCATTGCTTGTAATTAGGGTTATTATTAGATTAAGGGTTAGGTTACTTTATGGTTGAGGTTAAGTTTAGGAATGAATTGACAATTAGGCGGAGGCTTAAGTCCATGTGTAGCTTTACTGATTCCTTTAACTAAGATTTGTCTTAAAATTAGGGTTTATGTTACAGTGATTTTAAGTGCAAGGAGTAGGTTTGGATTCAGATTAGTGTTGGTGTTTTCTCTTAGGCTATGTTTTACTTTTAGAATTAGAGTTACATTTGAGTATCTGATTGAAATTAAGTTATAATTAGAGTTAGAGGTAACTTTGAGATTATAGGTTTAGTTTAAATTATGGTTAGAGTCAGTTTTAGGG
>NW_006487191.1:0-665 GCF_000325575.1 Pteropus alecto | reverse complement strand
TTTTTTCTACCCGAAGTCCCTTCTTAATCTGATTTGTATGGGGCTGTCAATCAGGAGACACTGACAGAGAGGTAAATATGTGACCCATGCTGGCCATCATTCTTACTCTGACCAGTTTGTTTTGGGATAAGCATGTGACCCAAGTCTGGTCAGGAAGAACCCTTTTCAGAAATTGCTACATGTGCTACGAGGTGCAGATCTAAATCTTTTCCCACCTCCTAGGATTTTAGGAAAGACCTAAGGTTCTTCACATGACTAAGTCTTTCATTTAGATTCAATTAAGTGTCACATTCTCCTACGCCCCCACCATGGTAAAATATTTAGTAACTCCATGAAAACAGGGACTTGTTTGTATTGTTCACTGCTATATCTCATGTCTAGAACAGTGCCTGGCACCAAACAGATGCTCAATAAATATTGATTGTGGTGGATGGTAGTATCGTCTACAATATTCACTGGCCTTCAGTCCCGGGCCCTCTCTTCCAGGTTCTTCCATGAGGCTCTTTCCTGTAGGAGGAGTACATATCCCACCACCACTGATACCAGATGTGACCATATGACTATTTTGACCAATAAAAGCCATCATGAGCATTTGACCAATGTAAGCTGAAGCGATACATGCTGTTACTGAGCAGAAGCTTTAAAAATCAATGCATGGCTTCGTG
>NW_006487190.1:0-665 GCF_000325575.1 Pteropus alecto | reverse complement strand
CAGTCAATGGAAACAACCTCGTTCTATTAGCTGCAGAATGCGGGTGCTCTCACAGGTCAGGGTTTCTGAGTCTGGACTGAAAGGCTGACATTCAGGGTAGTGAATGGGCCATTTTGATTCATTAGTCTATATCCCACAGGCTTTGTGCCCAGGGACCATTGACGAGGGCGACGAGAATGATAAGGGAACCCAAGACTTCATTCTCACAAAGGACGCATGCTGCGGGGGGTTCCAGAGAGACGGTCACGTGTATGGCCATTAGTCCTTCGCTCGTGCATCTGGGACAAGGACATAGATGTTAACATTTAAGCCAGACTGCCCCGGCTTCCTTTGGAAGCTTCTGGATCTCATCTTCAGCAGTAACAGAGCATCGGCCTTTTTGTTTATTTTCCAGAGTAAAATACTAATTCGTGTAAATAAATCATGGCACCGGGTCTGTTAGACAACTGCTCGTTTTCTTAATGATTTCCATTTTTTTGGAAACCCAAGAGCGCGTTTCTAAAGATGTCGGTCATCCAGATTTTTTTCCACGTGTTCAATGCGGGGTCCACACTGCTGGTAGTTTGCTCAGTGATTCTTCCTTTCTTTTGCTCCCTTTGAAACTTGACTTCCTTTTCACCTGACCAATTCTGACTCAACTTTCAAGATGCACCACAGCTTTTTTT
>NW_006487189.1:0-665 GCF_000325575.1 Pteropus alecto | reverse complement strand
GGCCTTCCTTCAGTTTAGACAATACTGGCCCGTAATCTCAGCATGAATCCTCGCGGCAAGAAGCCAGGGAGGCAGGACAGTGTACCTAATTTTGTTCTTCCCTCTTCACATCCCAGCCTTATTCAAGCCCACTCCCCACCTCCATGTCCCCTCCCCCCACCCCCTGCCCCAAGGCAGATGGATGAGGTTGAAAGACTTGGCAATGGGGAAGTGAATGAGCCACACTCACTTTAGAAAATCCCCTTGCTGGGCTGGGAAAGGTGACAATGGCAGTCCCTGCTCCAGTCGCCCTGTCCTTCAGTCACAGCACAGACAGCTCACCTGGCACCTTAGGGTTCTCTGCACAGTCCTAGCCTATTCCCAGGGTAGCTGAAGGCCTGTGCCTGGAGGCATGAGTGTGGGGTAAGCTGATAAGCTTAAGCAGAAAGGGATGGGGAGGCACCTAGGATCTCTATTCAGATGCATTCTCTCTCTTCCCCCTCTCCAGGAGCTACTCCTAGGTAAAGGAGGGGCTGCGAGTCAAATTAAGCAAAGATTTCTTGCCTGGCATCATAGCCCTTCTCTCCCCACCCAGCCTTACTTACAAATTAGAACGACTCAGTCAAGATGAAGTAAACTGCCTTGCCCTGGGGTCTGCATACCATGCCTCTTTCAGTTGGAGGTGG
>NW_006487188.1:0-665 GCF_000325575.1 Pteropus alecto | reverse complement strand
CCCGATGCATTTCTGTTTAATAATGATAAAAATTCACATCAACTGCTTGCTCTCATGTGGCACACCCTGAGTCTTTCACATATTGTAGACGACATTCTTAGGAGAGCATTTCCTGGAATTGGCCTGAGAAACCAGCTGATCTCAGGCTTCTCTCGGTGGAAACTCTGATTACAAACTCAATCTCCTTATCTGCTATAGACCAATTCCGATTGTCTACTGTTTTAAGTTAGTTTCTGTCACTTTTGTTTTTCTCCTGATTTGGCTTTTTCATCTATGGTATGAAACCTGTTAGCATACAATTCCCATAGTACTCCCTTATCCTTCCTTCTATAAGGTTGGGAATGTAATCTCATTCTTTCCAGCTTTAGGAACTGAGTCTTCTCTCCCTTCCCCTTTTTCAGTCTAGCTAAGTCTTGGCAATTTTGTTTATCTCTGCAAAGAACCAAGTTTTGGTGTCTGTTAATTTTTTCTATTCTTTTTCTATCTTGTTTCATTCCCACACAATTATTATTTTACTCTTCCTCTTTACTTTAGGCTTAGATTTGTTTTCTAATTCCTCAAGATGAAAGCTTAGCCTTAGAGATTTGACATCTTTCTTTCTTCGTAAGTAGACATTCACAGATATAAATTTTCCTCTAGGTACTGTAAGTCCTCACTACTGTTGT
>NW_006487187.1:0-665 GCF_000325575.1 Pteropus alecto | reverse complement strand
CCAGACTGGAAACCGCTGCTCTCGTCGCGGTCACCACAGCCACCCTGCGGTCGCCGAGTGCGGCGCATCCCGCGGAGCTGGCTGGCAGCGGCGATTGGTGACCTCCTCTTTCGGTCCTGTCCCCTTCATTTTGGGTCAGCGCCCTTGGCTTTGAGCATCTGGAATGCGATGCAGGGAGGGCGCGAACGGGGTGCGGACGGGCGAACGGCCAGCAGCATGCGGGGGCCACTTCCGGCCTCCAGGACACCCCGGCGTGTTCAGACTCTGGACGTCTCGTCCCTCGCGTGCTCCCTCCTGCCTCTGCTCGCATTCTGGGCCTCGGCGGAGAGGTGGCAGGGGACAGCCATGTAAGGGAGCCAGGGCGGCCTTTGCGGCATGATCCAGCTGCCGTAATAAATCACGTTCTGAAGCCAGAAGCCACTTCCTAACCCAAGCCGTGAATTCCCGCCTGGGGCTGGCGCTTGGGGTGGCCTCAAACGGGGCCATTGCTTTGTGCTGTGATTCCCCAGTGGCACTTTTGTAATAGCAGTTGGCAGACACCAGCATTTCCCTTGCCTCGGCCATAAACCCCAGCCCTTGGAAGAGGCCCCCATGGTGGGCCTGACGCAGCCAGGGCCCAGCCTGGTCAGATGCCCCCAGGCCGGGGAACACCAGGCCGGGGGACA
>NW_006487186.1:0-665 GCF_000325575.1 Pteropus alecto | reverse complement strand
GGCAAGCTCAATGTCAGGGCTGGAGGCTGGATGAGGAAGAGGAGGCAGTCAAAGGACATCCCATGGAGAGGACAGGAACCCCGCAGGCCGCCAGGGGCCACGCTGTGATTTTCATGGACCTTCAGCATGTCTGCCCTTAGAGGTCTCTTTTTCCATAAAAAAATTAAAAATTATAGTTTATGACTTGGTATTAGAAGATGAATATATTAATATTTTAATATGTAATGTTATATTATATACTAAGATGTTTTGGTTGCCCTAAAGTGTATTATTTTTTCTTCTGATTTTAACAGAAATTAAAACAATTTTGTAAGTCCCCAAAAGCACTGTGGTAGCCACCTAAGGGGTCACTGAGGTCTTTCTGATTCTACCACAGGGAAACTGCTGACTGGGGGTGGGGGAGGGACATGTGTACTTATGTATGTATTTATACACATATATATGTATATATGTGTATGCATTATTAAGAATGTATACACATACATAGATAACACGAATTGTGTATTTCCTATTACTGTGTAGTAAATTTGCACAGAATTAGCAACTTAACGAAACACCCCATTTACTATCTGTTTCTGTGGACCAGAGGTCCAGGCACAGCATTATTGGGCTTTTCGCTCTGGTCTCACAAGGTCACAGCCAAAGTATCGGCCAGGCTGTGTTTT
>NW_006487185.1:0-665 GCF_000325575.1 Pteropus alecto | reverse complement strand
TGGAGGCTTTATTACATAGGCATGATTGATTAAATTAGGCCTTGGGCAATTGAGTCAAACTCCAGCCCCTCTCTCCTTCCTAGAGGTAAGATGGAGGAAGGCAGGGGAGTGATACTGAAAATTCCCAAACCCCTAATTACAGCGTTAGTTCTCCTGGCAAACAGTCCTCATCCTTAGGCACAGTCCAAAAGTCACCTCATTAATGCAACAAGACACCTTGATTGCTCTCAACTCTTAGGAAATTCCAAGGGTTTTTAGAAGCTCTAAAAACTTATAATATTTCTTATTATAAATCACAATACCTTGAAAGTCAAATATATATACTTCTTATTATAAATCATAATATCATAGAGCTCTTACAATGTGCCATTCAGTATGCTACAAGCTTTATAAAAATTATTATTTCTTATGATGCTAATTTAATCATTATTATCTCAGTTTACTAAAGAGAAAAATTATGTGCTAGGAGCCTAAATAAGTCCTTAAGTGACTTACAGCAGATGAAGAGCCTAGATACAAACCCAGATGTCTTTGAGTCCAAAGCTTTTGCTAGAAGTGATACAACTGAGTGATACCAGTGAAATATGCCATGATATTTGGAATGCCATAATATAATATATGCCATATTATATACCTTATCTTTATGAAAAAGAAACATTTTTTTT
>NW_006487184.1:0-662 GCF_000325575.1 Pteropus alecto | reverse complement strand
TAGTATTATTTCCTGTTTCATAGACAACAAGATTAGAAGAAAATGGAATACTCAAAGAAAAAAGAAAAATGAATTAAATAATTCTTACAATGAACTAAAAATGCAAATACAGACAAAATATCTAAACTAATAATGTAAATCAGACTCAAGACCAGAGGACCATACACAAATAACATGCATAAAGTAAAGAGAAATTTCTCTATGAGCAGAACTCCCTGATTTACAATATCTTAACATATTATACATGTTCAGGATGTTGGTAATCTAAAACAGTTTTCTTTTGAAATAAAAAGAAGATAGAATTTTTGTTTTTGTTAACTTTCTGTGATTTAAATGCAAATGTTTCCAAAATCAATGGTTAAAGTTAAATTGAGCTTCAATATATATTCTTTTAACATCACTGCTTTATACAACAAGAAATAAATGTGAAAGGGATTAATTAACTTGATCAAGGTCATACATCTAATAAATAAGTCAACAGTGTGATGCAAGCTGACTTATTAAACACTATGTTATACTATCTCTTTTGATAAACAGAATTATAAAGAAAATATTAGCCAATACTATCATCACTGAAACACAATAAAAACAGAAAGCATATAACAAGAAAATTAAGGGAGGTCAAATATATATATCTATTATAAAATAAATATAAATTAATT
>NW_006487183.1:0-665 GCF_000325575.1 Pteropus alecto | reverse complement strand
ACGGTGCCGTTTCCAGAACTGGAATCACACAGCACATAAAGTTCACTGCACTTTAAAGCTCATCACCCTACGCGAAAAGCACGTGGGGAAGCGGTCGGCGCGTTTCAGAAACGCTGTCCGGATCACGGCTGTTAATATCGGGAAAGACCTTTACTAGCTCTTTCTTTAGAAAGCATTTAAATCTCTACAGTATTAAATGCTGCACAGAACATAAAATAATTTTGCTGTCTTTAATTGGAAGTAATGGGCCATTCCCTGACTGCTCCGAATTGAGAGTATCACAGTGAAATATTTACAAGGCTGAGCAACAACGTGCGAGCGGAAGCCCGTTTTTAAAAATAATTGGCTAATGCGTTTTACACGCTAAGTGATACAGAAAAGAGACACGTTTCTTAAAATGAGCCAGTGGGCTGTTTCGTCTCGCGCACCAGGCCCGTCTGCCTTCTCCAGGGCCTTTTTTGACTCGACTTTGCTTAAAGGAGAAAAAACAACTATTTTAATTCAAGTCCTGAAAACACGTGAATAAACGCGACAGCATTAAAACACTCACACCTCGTGCAACGCCGCCGGATGCACAAAAGGCTGGGACGCCTTGTTTATTCAGAAAACTTGCCTCTCAATATTGAATGGTAAACATAAAACACAAAAAAGAAAAACATTACTCA
>NW_006487182.1:0-665 GCF_000325575.1 Pteropus alecto | reverse complement strand
GGCGAGCCAGGGGCAGGGCAAGGCTGGGCTGTGGGGCCCGGGATCTCCGATTCAGTCCTCCGCTACTTACCAGCTGGGTAACCCGCCTCATTCCACATTCATCCCGCCCGGTGCCAGGCCCCGTCCCAAGCACGGGACATTCGTACCATCTGTGGCCTCGTTTAGGCCTCACAACAAACCTTTTAGGTGACCCCTGTTTTACAGATGGGGCAGCTGAGCTCGGAAAGGTCACGTAAGTGCCCAGTCGCCACACCGACATGACATGGTAGGGCTGGGGTCCAGTTCAAGCAGCCCGGCTGCAGAAACCCAAGCTCATTACCACAACGCTATCTAACGTCCCCAGGCCTGTGCCCTCCACTGTGATGTGAGGGTGGGCCCTCTCTTTCCCGCTTCCTTACACGCTTGTGCTACAGGGTGAAAACACTCCTAGAAAAAGGACTCCTGCGTACAATTTTCTTCCAGCACAGTGCCTGGCACATAGTAGGTGGTCATTAAGTATTCGCTGAGTGGATGAATGAATTACCGCAATCAAAGTCAAGTGCAGCACACAGAGAGCACCGGCTGGAGCTGGGAGTGGGGAGCGAGAACGCTGCCGGTCTTGGCAGGAGACGGCAGGCTAGCTTCCCGCCGGCTCCCTCACACTCCAGGGCCGCTGTGCAGAGCGC
>NW_006487181.1:0-665 GCF_000325575.1 Pteropus alecto | reverse complement strand
TCTGAGGGGGCTGAACAGTGGCTGTCATGTCTGTCCCCAGAACGCAACCGCAGGGAGTGCAGCACAGCACATGCCTATGTGCTACGTTGGAGTCCTAAAGTTAGGGCAAGCTGGGGGAAGGGCCCAGTGCCTGGGCTGAGCAGAGTCCAAGGAGAACTGTGTAGCCTTATGCCCAGCAGGCACACACAGGAAACCACTGCCCACCGTGCACTAGCCCCTGCTGTTGCCTCCAATCAACAATCTGTGGCAAGGGGGAAGGTCTCAGAACAGTGGCCTCCTGGGTGGTTTGTCAAACGTCTTTCCCTCCCTACGGGAACAGTGATGTGGGTGTCTGGGTCTCTGCACTGCCTTTGCCCTTTCTTGTTTGGGGAGTGAGAGGCTGTGCTGGCGGCTTGGGCCTCCGGGACTCCGGGAAAGCCCCTAACACAACACCCGGAAACGGGGTGATAATAGGCCACTACCGTAGGGACTGTGCTGCCAGGCCTGGGGTCCCCATTCCTGTATTCACCACCCGACAGCCAGGCTACCCACCTTTCTTGCTGCCCACACACATGGCCCACTCCTTCTGTGAGCAGTAGGTGTCGATGGTCTCCAGAACGCTCTCTGGGTCTCCCGCCACTGCATGCTGTAGCACGTAACGGAGTATGCGCTGCTCCTTGGTCTCA
>NW_006487180.1:0-665 GCF_000325575.1 Pteropus alecto | reverse complement strand
AAAAATGCTTGGACTCATCTATGATTGATTTTTCCCCTTTCACGTCTATATCCATCTGCAAATCTCAAAATCTTGAATGGCAGAGTTTGACCTCTTTTTATGATCCCCATGCCTATCACCCGAGTTCAGCCCACCATTATCATTTACTGCAATCATTATAATAGTGTCCTATCTGGTTCTCTTCCAGGTTAAAATGTTAAGTCACGCCATGTCTCTTTTCTGCTCAACTCCCTCCCTGGCTCTCATTTTACTGAGAGCAAATCCCAAACATACTTCCTGCTCTTATGGAACATGCACTCTGCCCTCCACTGCTCTTCTCTCCTTATAGCTCCGGCCGTACTGGTCTTTTGCTGTCCCCTCCAAGAAATAGAATTTATTCCTGCTTTTGGCAGTCATCTTTTTATTATAATCCCATCCTTCGGAGAGCTGTCCCCTTGCATGGCTCTGGTTTCTAACCCAAAATCTCCTCACTAAAGAAACTTTCCTGGATTATTCTACATAAAATTGTACTCCACCTCTTTCCCACCCCAGGAAGTAAATTGTTCTGTACCTTCACTTAACTGACATTTGCGATGACACCTACGGCTCTTGAGATTATCATGCTGAACAAAACATGTTAGACAGAATAAGTTTCACTTATATGTGGAATATAAAACTGAAAGCAA
>NW_006487179.1:0-665 GCF_000325575.1 Pteropus alecto | reverse complement strand
TGTGCTAACCGCTACACTATGGAACCATGTCCCATGTATTCGTACATGTATATTTTTAAAAAGCTGTCCAGGTTAAACCGCTGACCATCCAGGCTTGAGAACCAGGGCTGAGTGTACTGCTGGCAGCAGGCTCCTACAGCACCACCTGGGGCAGTGAAATCAAAGCTTCTGTTTGGTTTCTGTCTATTTTTATGACTGTGATGGTGATTGAAGAGCAGGGACAGGAAAGTCACTGAATATTGTCCTTTACTCTCGTGAGAGCCATCCTATTCCTGTACTGGCCTTTGGTCACTATCTACTTTGTAGCCAAGCAAGCCCTGGCAGGGTGACCACTACTGTGAGACTGAGTTTGAGCGGGACATTGAGTAGTGAACTAAGCATTGGGTGATCTCTGTGGGACGATATCTTCTCCTGTGGTAGAAGTCGGTTTATTGTTGGAGGGAGGGTCTCTCTGAAAATATTTTAGCCTTCTCCAAAATATTTAACTAAGTTATTGAACCAGATTCAGAAAAATTCCTATTTTCTAATGTAACTTTTATGTGTCTGTGTGGAATATCCAAGTATAGTAGATTATCAAAAGCAAGATTTCATAGACCAGTGTTTTATGAACATTTTTAATACCACCCCTAAGGTGAAATATTTTTTTACAGCTTTATTGAAAATAA
>NW_006487178.1:0-665 GCF_000325575.1 Pteropus alecto | reverse complement strand
GCGGGCCCCCTCACCCTCCTCCCTGCCCTGCTGGGGAGATGGAGGGACAGCAGACTGGGCTGGGGGCTTTCAGCGTCCACGGGCGGGCTCGCTTTTGAGCCTGAGAAGTCACCTTTTCTCTGATAGGCTGGACGGCAGGACCCGGGTGGTCAGTTTGGCTGAGAACAAAGCCATGGGACGTGGGAGCTGACAAAATGGCATTCAGGGGTAGTATTGAGATCTTAGATGACTTGGATCTTTTCGTTTTTCACCTGTTATATTGAAAATTTTTAAATGGGAAGTTGAAAGAATAGTACTGCAGTGAACATAGAGCCAACACTTGTCAGCCTCTCAACATCCCTGCTTTGTCTCCATCTCTACATAGTGTGTGTGTGTTTTTTCCTGAACTCTTCGAAAGTCACAGGTATCATCATTTGCCCCTAAACATATTTAGGGTGTTACTCCAAGAACGAGGACACTTTCTTGCCTAACAAGAAGGCCACTGTCACATCTGAGAAAATTAGCAGTGATTTCTACCAGGTTTCTGCAGTGGATGAATCAGCGTGTGCCTTGGCCACGTTCTGCTGTCGTGGTGGCTTCGTCAGCCTTCACTTTCAGCCGTTCCTGGTGCGTTCCTGGTGGCGTGTCACTGTGGACTGAGTGCGTTTTCCCGCTCATTTTCCTCC
>NW_006487177.1:0-665 GCF_000325575.1 Pteropus alecto | reverse complement strand
GTGCTACACTTCTCCCTCTGCCCAATCCTGCTTCCTTCACTCCCCCACATGCATTTATTCCGAGATCATGCCCCCAAAACTTCCTGCAAACCAATCTCTAGCTCAGAGTTGGTCTCACAGGGAATTCAACCTGAGGAAAAGTACCCAGCATGCCTTGGGAAAATCATTTTCCTTAATGAACAGCTCTGTGTAGGCAACAACCTCCTTTTTTCCTGCCCTGTTTGTTTCCATGTGAATTAAAATTATACTCCTGACCTCTCCCATGCCTTACTCCTCCTCCTCAAGAATTTATCTGATTGGAGACTTGGGCGGGCGAGGGGATAACCGTGAGCTTAGCCTCTGCTGGGGTCTCTCTTTGTAGGGGATAAGTCTGCTCCCTCCATGCCAGAAGAGGCCTGCTCTGCAGATGTGGCCGGTGGTTTTCTGTGTCTGCGGTGGAGCATTAACAAGCTCTCTTGTCCACAGGCCTAAATACACATTCTCCAACCTAATTTTTACTAGCGTAAAGCTGCCATTTTCTTTTCCGATACCTGTCTCGTGTATTGGGTTTCTCAGCTGGGATCCACATTCACAAAGAGAGAGGGGAGTTATTTTACCCTCTGAAACCTTTCCACTTATAGCACTTTTGAAAAGGAAAGAAACACTATTTAGTGTTTGGGTGGCTT
>NW_006487176.1:0-665 GCF_000325575.1 Pteropus alecto | reverse complement strand
TCTGTGCAGACATGGTCTCTGAGGCCCAGAATCCCAATGGCAAGCACACGTATCTGTGCCCCTCGAGCAGACCCATAACTCAATGTCACCCCTATCAACCATCCTTTGGAGCCACACCTGCCCACTCAGTGGCTCAGAATGATGAACACGAGCCTCCCCACCCCCAGATTCTCAGTGGAACCATACTCATCCACATACCTGGTGACATGCCCCAAAGCTACAGACTCAGATGCAGACACTGAATTAGACCCTCATCTCAGCCCCAGCCCTACTGATCACTGTCCTAAAGCTGCTCTTGTCCACCCAGGAATATACAGGCTCTGCACCCATTTCAGCTCTTGGGAACAGGCCTGACAACAGCAAATGCCTCTGTGGACCTCCCACAGCCGTGTACCCCAGCTCTGACTCTGTTTCTCAGTCAGTGAATCCTAGAGGCAATCTCATCACCTGGAACCCACTAAAGGAAGGTATTTACCTGCTGAAACTGAAGATGAGAAGGGCGTTTGCTCCTTCAACTGCACAGACATCAACACAAGGCTGTGTGGATCCCAGAAAATCAGGCAGACATGACACCACCAAAGGAAACATAACAGTCCAGTAACTAACTCAAAGGAAGGGATACCTACAATCTGCCTGACAAATAATTCAAAATTATCACCCCAAAG
>NW_006487175.1:0-664 GCF_000325575.1 Pteropus alecto | reverse complement strand
AGATTTCTTTATAGTGGTGGATGCCCTAATAGCTCTTGATGGTGTGACTTATGCCTGTGTCTGTTTGTTAGCCACAGTTCTGCCTGTCACCATTGCACTTTTAACAGTGGTCTGATACCTCTAAGGTCCAGAGGGCAGAGCCTCCACTTTCTGCAAGGAGACCCCTTGGGTGTCACTTTCAAACAGTCAGGAAATGTCATGGAACGATCAACTCTGAGAAATGAATGGTGAATTTATTCTCTTCCCCTTTCTATCGGTTAGGACTCATAAGAGCACACGTGCCTGAAAACCCAACCTAGCGGGCCTGAAAGAGCGGGGTAACTGTTTCACAAAACTAAAAGGTCCAGAGGAAGGCTGACATCAGGCACTGCCTGGTACAGGGACTCAAGGGATATAACTGGCCTGCTCTTTACTGTCTCTTGACTCAGTTATTGTGCCCCCTGTAATTTTGGCTTTATTCTCAAACAGCTGTTCTGGACCTTCTGAATTCTCATCTTCATACCCAGCAATGAAGAGCGAGCCTACTTTTCATATCGTTCAAACAAAATCCCACCATTAAGCCTCATGACCCCAAGATGGCCAATTAATAGGCTTGGGAGTGAAGGGATGGGCCATCCTGACTAGCTCGGCCAAGGTCACATTCTCCAAACCATGGTGCAAAAGG
>NW_006487174.1:0-665 GCF_000325575.1 Pteropus alecto | reverse complement strand
TCTCTCTCTCTGCCTCTCTCTCTCTGTCTCTCTCTCTCTGTGTCTGTCTCTGTCTCTGTCTCTGCTTCTCTCTCCCTCTCTGTCTGTCTCTCTGTCTCTGTCTCTCTCCCAAGTTTGGGCTCTTTTTTTTTTTCTAATTTATTTATGTATCACGGCCTCAGTTGCTTTAAAAACCAATCCCACCACGTTTTTTTCCTCTTTTTTCCAAGGTTAATCCTGCCCTCGGGAAGGGCCCTCTGGTCTGACGATGATTCGATTTGCTGTCTCATTATCGATTTGCTCTCTGGCTTTCATGTTGAAGTAGATCGAGTTGCTGGCAGGCCCATTACTGCGAAGACCTCCAATCGCCTGCTTTCTGCTGCGGGCCTGTCAGTCAGGTGTCCCGGGAGGTCCCCCGAGGATGTTCGTACCAGCCTTTTTCATCCCCGCTTTTCCTGCCCCCAGCACAGCCCTGTCAGCCGTCAGGATCCAGGCGCACCGCGTCTCCCGGTGCCCGCGGCCGCGTCTGCGGGCCGCACAGCCAGGCCTCAGAGAAGGCCACGCACCTGCTGCGGCTTCGGCCGTTCATTAGCATGGCTCCCTGCTCCTCAGGGGTCGCCGCCTTTGATGTTGATGTGACGAGGCAGGGAAGCGAGGTGGCGGAGCCCTCCTTCCCGGGTTCTCTC
>NW_006487173.1:0-665 GCF_000325575.1 Pteropus alecto | reverse complement strand
AAAAAAATATCCGATAGAGCCTCGGGGCCAGCTACAGACATGAGGACTGTGACACGCTTAGCTGTTACTTTTGCTGCACTGTGTTATGAGGTGTATCCAAGCATTAGAAGGGAGAAACTGATTTGAGCTGTGTCTCTGGCTATCCACTCCCTTGCTCCTGTCCATTTCAGGGTCTGTTTTTCCAGCCTTTTGAACAGGATATCTAAGAAGCACTCAATGTCAATTCAAGATGTTTCTTTGCAATATTACAAAGCCAGAGTTTATTTCTTTGGTTTGCATTTAAGAGCCCTGAGTGCTGAATCACTAAGTCTCCAGATTCCCTTCCTACATGGACATCCTTTCAAGCAGTTCAGAAGCCATAGACTATCCCCTTCCATTAGAAATAGCATCTCTTTGGAGTCATAATCCCTAGTACAAGAACTGAACTCAATTCTCAAAGTATCTACTAAGTGCTCCTCCTCTACTAGGCACTAGAGGGGAAACAGAGAAGGGACTCTCAAAATGCTTACCATCTCACTGGGAGCATAAGACGCACTGCACACGATTCACTCGCTACGGAGAGCAGTAGCCAATTATGTCCCAAAGAGGAAGTCACAAGTAGGAAGAGGCACCTGAACATGAACAAACAGAACAACAGGGCTGCCTGCCTATTCCTCATTTACCTC
>NW_006487172.1:0-665 GCF_000325575.1 Pteropus alecto | reverse complement strand
GCAAGCATATCTATAGAAGCAGAACAAAGATCTGTTTACAAGGTTAACCATTTGAGTGAAAAATTCCTCTTCAAGAATAGAAACGGAATGTCTTTGGCATGTGACAGTTTTACTTTTCACCATTTTGTTCCTTTAGGAGAAATATTGAATTAGCTATAAGAGATCCATAGTCTCCTGCCTGATGTTTTTGGTGAAGAAAGCACATAGTCAGATAACCAAACTTAAAATTTTAGTCTCTTGCAGGAAATAAAAATTATCTAATCCTTACTTAAAGGGCTTGAATTTGTGACAGGGCTTCAATAATAATATTCATTATGTAAACTAGCTAACCCATGTCAACCGAGTCTGTTCTTTTATCAAGGAGTGAAAGAATAACTTCAAATATTTTGATTTCGGTTTTTCATTATTCATGTAGGAATAGTAAACAATTGCTGGATGTGTAAAAATACCAATTCTGAGTTAGAAAATTAATTGGTTTGGGGATTTGGGGCATAAGCATTTGCAAATAAGTTTATGTGTAAGGGTGCCAGGTAGGTACATAAAGATTCTGCTGGGGCATGACCAGCATACGTCACTGGGCAGAGCTCTGGGACACCCTATGATTCAGTGTCCAGTGCAAGAATTCTTTGTAAGATGACATATTTCTCTCTTCAACAAGAAAATAT
>NW_006487171.1:0-665 GCF_000325575.1 Pteropus alecto | reverse complement strand
TGGTTTCAGTTTGATAAATGTGATATCATACCTGGCTAGAGGTACGTTATTTAGCTAATGGCAAGGTTGCCACCTATATGTAATTAGGCTCTAAAGGAGGACTTGGGATTTTATTTATTTGCTTATGTATCGATTTGTTATTTATGGGAATAATTTGAAATTTCTACTCTCAGACTTGACCTTCATGGAGTGGATAAGAATCCCAGGACTACGCTGGTGAAAAGAGGGTTGGGGGACGGTGTGGTGAGCCGGGCAAGCATGATCAGGCCTGCAGTGTATGTGAGTAGTTAGGAAAAGAACGAGAGTCAGAGGATGAGGGGACCGTTCCCAGCTCTGTCGCTTACGAGATGTTTGCCATTGGACAAATCATTTAACCTTCCTAAGACTCAGTTTTCTTACATTTAAAATGAATAAAATATTGGTCTTCGCATCTCATTGAGCTACTATAATGACCAATTCGAAAACTTACAGACCAGTTTATATGTTAAGAATCATTATTATGACATCGGGGACCCACCACTGCCTCTCACCTCGCTTTTTCCTTCAGCAGTTACTTACCCTCTGTTCCTCTTCCTGGTCTTTTTTGTTTGTTTGTTTGTTTGTTTAGTTTGTTTGTTTGTTTAGTTTGCTTGTTTTGGGGGGGTTGGGGTTTTTTTTTTTTTTTT
>NW_006487170.1:0-665 GCF_000325575.1 Pteropus alecto | reverse complement strand
TTTTTTTTTTCATTTAACAGTGACAGTACTACATTCATTTTAAATTCCCACCACGGAAGTGAAATTTTAGAAAAGCCTTCTCGTGAACATCCTAATTTCATTCCAGCCATAGTCCTTGGGTCATAAGAAATTAACATATACTTGTATCTAGCATATTTTGGTTCTGTAAGCAGCTACATGGTACTCCAGGGGCAAATGCCCAGGAAGAAAGACAAACTAAAATGAAACTACAGACATATGGTAATGCATGTTATTGTTTAAGCACATTAGTATCGATACTCTAGTTGTATTTGGCTGTTATAGTCACTGGTCACTTTGTACATGGCAAAGTTCAAGGGATGCTTCAGAGAGGTCCACGGAGAACTCTGTACGCGAAAGTGGTCTGAGATGGAAAACGTGTCCTGACACTAGCAGGAAGTTTCTGGGCTTTGCTTCTTGATAAGGCAGACTGGAATTTAAATATTTAAGCATTTGGGATAATTCTGAATGGAGTTTGCCCTTAGAGGAGTGAGGGATTCACTTCCGAGATGGAATCCTAGGATAGCTGAATGCTCTTATTTTCAAAAAGAGATTTACATCTCTATTTGAAATGACTCAAATAAGAGCTGAAATGATAGAAAGCAGTAAGTAGTCTGAAAGGTAAGGGCAGGGGCGGGGGTAGGGGA
>NW_006487169.1:0-665 GCF_000325575.1 Pteropus alecto | reverse complement strand
AAAAAAAAAAAAAACATTTTTGCAAATAACTTGGCTACTTTGAACATACTACCTATAAGCTTGTTAGTTGTACAATGGGAGACTAAAGTTATGGAATAATAAATCAATAATGATACTCTACATTTCAAGAACAATATTTGGGAAATTGCCTGGTGTGAGTTGTACACAAATGTGTCAAATAAAATAATTTTAAAAGGTCTTATGATAGTGAAATTATGTCTATTTATAAGTGTAATTATATATGTCATATGTAAATATATAATAAAAATGTATATTTTTATCATGTAGAATTTTTTAGGTGGTGGCAGTGTACATTGGTGATATAAATTTGTTAGCAATAACCATGAAAACAGAAATCCATATACCTATTTATTTTTTCACTCCTGGTGCATATATATATGTATAAATATTTATTTATATTTATATATAACAAATATGTATATACATATTCTGGCTGTTTATATAGACCTATCTGCTTCTATATCTTGGCTATCGTGCATAATGCTGCAATAAACATGAGAGTACAACTATCCCTTCGAGAAAGTGATTTTGTTTCCTTTGGATATAGACCCAGAAGTAGGATTGCTGGATCATATGGTCATCATTCTATTTTTAATTTCTTGAGGAACCTCCAAATTGTTTTCTGTAGTGGCTGTACTGGTTTA
>NW_006487168.1:0-665 GCF_000325575.1 Pteropus alecto | reverse complement strand
CAGCTCAGGCCACCATTACACAGACCACTGACCAATTGGGTGGCTTAAATGACACCATTTACTGTCTCCCGATTCCAGAAGCGGGAAGTCCGAGGTGCAAGTAGGGGCAGGGCTGGGTCCTCCCGAGGCCTCGCTCCTCAGCGTGTGGACAGCAGCTTTCCCTGAGTCCCCACGTGGTCATCCCTCTGTGCGTGTCTGTGTCCTGACCTCTTCTTAGAAGGACAGAAGTCCTACTGGATTAGGGTCCCACCCCAGTGACCTCACTTACCCTAACCGTCTTTAAATACAGTCCCATTGGGGCCTGGGTCTTCAACATAAGAATTTCAGGGAGACAGTTTGGTCCGTTGCAGCCACCTAGTGCACAGAGAAGGTGTCCCTGCCCCGGGCCTGCCCGGTGTCTGCCACTGCTCTCCCCGTCCCTCTGTGCCTCGCCCCCTTCTGCCCTGCGACTCTGGCCTTCAGGATGGACCGACCGCTCAGGGTCAGAGGGCAGGGGCATGTCTGTTCGGTTTTGCTGTTTCCCACGCCCGTGGCCTGGGCCTGGCGGACAGCTGGGGCACCAAGAGTGAGTTAGATGCAGGCCGGGCAGGCAGAGAGGAGTGGACCGAGTGGACCACAGTAACACCAGCGGCGGGAAGCTGGCTGGAGGAGGCTCCTTGGGCTGC
>NW_006487167.1:0-665 GCF_000325575.1 Pteropus alecto | reverse complement strand
GGACATATTACTTAATTTCTTTTTACCTCAGTTTCCTCATTTGTACAATGGAGATGATGATGCTAAAAATATAGTCTACCTTGTAGGGTTGTTATATTAATACAGGTGAAGCACAAAGAGCAGCCCTGGCGCATGGTAAATGCTCAATAAATTACAGCTTTTCCTCTTTCCTCTTATGCTAGTCTCAATTCCAGGCTCACATAGGTCTATAGCACCACAACCCCAAACTAGAGAAGTGTATTAAACTGTATAAGAAGGTTGGAGAAATTCTGCAGAATTTTAAAAGACAGAATTTTGAATTGTCAAGCCAAACATTATTTCCCCAAGACTCAAGGAAAATCTCTCCAGAAGTAAAAGCCTAAGAGACCTTTGTCTCTCTCCTAGGGCTTCCATCCTTTCCTGAGGCATTGCCATTTAGAATTCTCTATTTTCTGGATCTCCTTCCACCACCTACTTTACAATAACCTCATTCTGTCCTCAGAGAACTCTCACCCCTGAATTTATACCATTTCTCCAACTGAATATTTTTTTTAGATTGAATTTTTCAGGCCAGAACAGCATCTGGGGCCATCTGCAGGACAGTCCACGGTGGGCATTGGTGGTCCAAATCCAGTCTCCTACTAAGTCTCCTGCCATAGAAGCTTAACTCTTGTTTACATCAATTA
>NW_006487166.1:0-665 GCF_000325575.1 Pteropus alecto | reverse complement strand
TTCCCCGGGGGACCCGAGGAGCACTCGGTGCGGATCCACATGAGCCCGGGCGAGGACCCCGGTGAACAGGGCCTGTCGGTGGAAGTCTCGGAGGAGAAGAAGGAGGCCGAATGAGGTGCCCGCCGCCCCACCACTGAAACATCGGTCCGCAGTGGTGGTCTCGGTCACTCTCAATTAACCGCCCCACCGCCAACAGCCCTGCCCCGACATCAGCTTCTCCTGGGGCTGGTCTTGAAATCAGAAAATTTCCTAGTGTTCGTGTCCCTAAGTTCCCACCGTCACCTGAGGACCCTGCCTCACCCGCTGTTAATGATTTTTAAGAACAAAATTCTTAACTGTTTTGAAAGTTCATGGGCAGAGGATAAAATGGGACATTAACACCAAGGGACGCCTTGTTGGAGACGTAAAGGGTTATTGAGCGTTGGGGGTTTTCTTTCAAGCATTTGTCTCTCACACGTCAAGGACAGAAAACTCTCAGCAGAAAAGCGGGCAGCTGAGCCGTTCTTTCCAGTCACTGGGAATTAGGCACACGTGACCCCATGTTCTTCCTTGCTGGGCTGTCACAACAGGAGCAAGATGCTGTTAGGGTGGTTAGCACTTATCTTCCTCAGACTATATTCAGTTCCCAGTCGATGCCATTATCCCAGAACAGATAAAATGGAAAT
>NW_006487165.1:0-665 GCF_000325575.1 Pteropus alecto | reverse complement strand
GCTACTAATTAGAACCCAGAAATCTGAAAGAACTTGGGAAATCAATGAAAATAATCCGCAGCCCGGCTTCGCTAAGGGGGCAGAGGGCGTGAACAGGGAACGGACGAAGGGACTCCAGTGACAAGGAAACGTGCAAAACGCGCGGTCTCCGGCAGCCAGGGAGGCGCACGCTGGACCGTGGTGCCGGCGGTCCTGAGGGGCACGACCCCAGGCTGTGGCGAGGGAGCAGCAGCTCTCCGACCGCGCTGGGGGCTCGCCGGCTGGGACCCTGGCAGAGGACAACCAGGCAGTGCCGCCTCCAGAGGGGGGCGGGAGTGCCACACAGACCACGGCCGCGGTTTGAAATGGCACCGAAGAACAAACCGGTAAATGGCGACGTCAGTGCTTGTACCTTCGGCATCCGAGAAAACTGGGTAAACGAGCCCCACGAGTCGCCTCGGCACATCTCTTTAACACCGGCTTTTTGGAAAGCGATTCAGGAGAACAGAGTGCGTCGCCGATCACGCGAGGCTCACGGCACGCGAAGTGCGATTCTTAAAGAACCTGAGTATTTAGTAAGGATGCGTAGGCCTCCCGGGAGCAATAAACTCCACACTCAGAAATTTCCCCGCCGTGGGAGGGAGCAGCATGGAGGGCTGCACGGAGGAGGAGGCATCCTTGATCTT
>NW_006487164.1:0-665 GCF_000325575.1 Pteropus alecto | reverse complement strand
CGGTGGCCCCGCGCCCTGCACTGCGACGTGGTGGACCGTGTGGCGCCAGCATCATCACCGCTGGCACAGGAGACAGTGTGCGGCTCCCGAGTGCTGTCACCTCATGCTGCCCTGTGTGTGAGCACACACGCACACGGAGACACGCCTGTACACACGCATGTGCAGACACACACATGCATGTGATTGCAAAACATGCCTGCACGGCCACCTGGATGTGCACACATGCACACACACATGTTTATATGCTCTCACACTCACATGAGCACACATGGACACTCATGTTCACACGTGCGCACACACCTGTACACTCACACTCATGCATGTGCACACGCATGCTTGTGCACGCTCACACTCAATCACACGAGCACACATGTCCACTCTCACACTCACCCATGAACACACACGCACAAGTCTCTGTTCTCACACTCACAAGAACACTCACGCTCACACAAACACACATATGCCCATACTCACATTCACGCTCTCTCCTGTGAGTGTATATGTGCATGCATACAAATATATTCACACGCACGCATGTATGCTGCACACTAAGGCACAGACGCACTGACTAGAAAGAAGCCATCCTGTACATTTACTTCTCGGCAAAGCCAGCGCCGCCTGCTCGCTGCAGCCACTTCCTTTTCCCGCGGTGCAGAAGCCGATCG
>NW_006487163.1:0-664 GCF_000325575.1 Pteropus alecto | reverse complement strand
ACTTGTAATGAATATCACACAACAGAAGCAATGAGATGGCACTTCCAAGATTAGGCTTAAAGGACTATAGTTTTCTACCCCCAACTTCCTAGCTTCCTTTGCAGGTAGGGATGGCCATGTTTGCAAGTATGCTGTGGGGGTTTTCAGGAAAGATTTTTCCATATCGATGAAAGGGAAATGTAACTGGCTTCTCGTTCTTTCTGCCTTCAGTATGGATGTGATGCCTGGAGCTGCAGCAGCCATTTTGCAATCAGAAGGCAACAAGCCTGGGGATAAAGAAAACACACTAAAGATAGTAGAGCCAAAAAGAAAAAGTCTGTAGCATCATTGAACAGGTGAAGGGACACCGGTAGCTGTAGCTGTCTAGTTCTGGATTTCTTATTACATAAGAAAAATACATCCGTGTGTTTAAGCTTAAAAAAAAAAGAAAAAGATTGTGGCTACTGTCCTGGATGTTCTCTGTTGGATCACTCTTGCTAGTGGAAGCAGGTGGAATGTCATGAGGCAGCCCTATAGAGCGAGTGAACATAGAATCGGATCTTTCAACAGCATTCGAGACTTGAGCTGACCACAGCCCTAGCCCAAATCTCAACTGTGGCCTCAAAAGACACCTTAAGCCGCACTTATCCAGCTAAGCCACTCTCACATTCCTGAACCACAGAAA
>NW_006487162.1:0-664 GCF_000325575.1 Pteropus alecto | reverse complement strand
ATTTTATGTCTTTAAATCTAATGTATCTCCTTAATTTAGAAAGCCATGTTTTACTTTTTAATGACATCCCTTTATTCCTATTATGATTAAAATTATTTTCCTACTTTGCTTTTCAGTGTTTATTGCTACATAAAAATAGGCCAGTGATTCTAAAAAATGTATTCTTCATCCAGCTTAAATTCTCTTCTGAATTCTATTAGTTTTCTATTAGTTTCTTGCATTTATCTTTTTCAATAAAGTTCTCAGAAGAGAATACAGTCGTCCCTCGGTATCCACGGGGGATTGAATCCAGGACTCCTCTTGGATACCCAAATCCTCGGATGTTCAAAGTTTCTTATGTATGATGATGTAGTATTTACATATTACCTACAAATATCCTCCCGTATACTTTAAATTATCTCTAGATTACTTCTGATACATAATGCAATGTAAATGCTATGTATTTAGTTTTATACTGTGTTGTTTGGGAATAATGACAAGAATAAAAGAGTCTGTATGGTTCAGTATAGGGGCACCAGTGTAGGCCTAACCACATAGTACACATCATCAACAATGTAACTTTTTCTCCCCTAATATTTTCTATCCGCTGTTGGGCGAATCTGTGGATGCAGAACCTGAAGATATGGAGAGCTGAATGTATGCCTCTTTATATGAAATTAAAACA
>NW_006487161.1:0-664 GCF_000325575.1 Pteropus alecto | reverse complement strand
GCACAGAACACGGCCAAAGAACGTGGGTTGAGTGCATGCTCGTCGGCTGAGTTTCGTGGTCGGTCCCAGCGGGCGTGCACACCGTCCCACGCTCACCCACAGCCCGAACTCTCCCCTTTCTGGAAGAAACGACAGCCGGCGAACAGATAAAGAACTCGGTTTTCAGTCAGTTCCTTGCTCTCCGTGCTTTGTTACCTCGAATTGATGCCTTTGACGAGGTGTCTCTTAGAAAAATTCTTAACTGCTAGCTAACGAAATCTATTAGAGAATAATTCAAGTTCTCCCACATAAAGACTTCCGTAGATACAGAATATGCTAGAAGAATTATGCTCTCGCACATATTTTTATTAAAAAGCTCTGTGCTAAACACCACACTTCTTAAAACAAAATTACTACCCGCGAGGAAATAGCTGTTTTTGAAAGAAAGGAAGGAAAAAAAACCCAAACCTTCCAGTGGTTCCCTTCTGTATTTCATTATGAGCTGTTTGTTAAGTACTGACGGGATAATGAATAACAATGCGTTTGTTAAATGACAAAACTTCAAATATAAAGATTCATTTGTGGGTTTCTTTCCTAGCAGCGTATGATTTTCTAAATCTATTCAAGATTTATAGATTTTAGCGACTCGCACACCGCGTGTGAGACGAGACGGAGATTTCGTTAC
>NW_006487160.1:0-664 GCF_000325575.1 Pteropus alecto | reverse complement strand
GAGAGAGAGAGAGAGAGGGAGAGGGAGAGGGAGAGTGAGTTGGTCTGTGCCTGTCTGCATGTGTGCGTGTGTACGTGCGTACGTGTGTCAGGAGACCTGTGTGGTGAACCTGAGCCCTCTCAGGCTGCCCGCTGGTCCACTCATGAGGGGATTTTGGTGACCTCAGGGAATGTGGAGGCTTGGGGTTTACTAGCAGTTTTTGTCTGTTTTTGCACCTTCTTTATTCTTTGGTTCTTTCTCTTCTTTCCTTCAGAGCCCCCAGCCCTGCGCTGTGGGGCAAATGCTGCAGCCCAGGATGGTTAGGATTGTTATGGACTTGGCTATGTTTGTGTTGATGCCAGGCTAGTCTCTGTGATGTAATTACAAAATCCTCCAGAAAAAGATGCAGAAACTGTTTCCTGTGGACAGTATCTGATGAACTGTCTACACGACTGTGGCTATGTCTCGAAGGCCTCTCTGGCACTGGGACCCTGCTTTCATGCAGTCACCAGAAATGCCCTTTTCAGTGTTGCTAGGAATACCTGTTCTCTCCCTCCGGTCACAGGAGCCTCAGGAATCTGGACCCTTCTTTTCTGAGGCTCTTATCGTTGCTTTTGAAGTTCTTAGTAATGACAACAGATACTTCTGCTGTGCTAGGTACATAGAATAACTCATTTAATCCTTA
>NW_006487159.1:0-664 GCF_000325575.1 Pteropus alecto | reverse complement strand
TTGAAGGCACAGTATTGCTTAAAGTGGCCTCGTGCTTGTCATCATCAGTGCACCATTCCCTAGGTCATCACAGAGGTCTTCACACAGCTTCTCAGACTCTCAGACTGAGATTAATCTGCAATCAAGACACCCAGGCAGGCGGGGATTTGGCAAACCCCTTCCCCAAACCCTTCTCCTCTCCAGCTGGCACAGAAACGCTCCGCATTTGCAGCTTCCATGGCAATTACAAGAACCTACTCCCTTTTATTGTTTTTCTTTTCCCAACGAAAAGAAATCACATGATTTCAACAGGAAAAACAACTCTGGAATTGGAGACCATCTGGATTGAGCCAGGACTTTCTGGTCCCCGTGTCTGAACCCCTGGAGGGAAAAGACATTCAATGCTGGCAGGATGGGGGATGAGCTGGACAAGAAGCATGGCCAGCACATGCTCATACCAGGCTGGCCAACTGAGCAGGTTGTGTTTCAGAATTAAAAACAGTCCGATTCTAACAAACTAGGAGCTCATATTTACTTAGTGCTAAGCACCAGGCCCTTTATAGGCGTTGCCAAGCTTAATCACAACAATCCAAGAAGAGCGTGTATTATTTGCATTATACACCAGTGAGGAGAATGAGGCTCCAAGAGGCTAAGGGATCTCTTGGGATCACACAGGAGTCAGGGG
>NW_006487158.1:0-663 GCF_000325575.1 Pteropus alecto | reverse complement strand
TGTGAGTTTTAATAAAATTTATCTTGGGATGCAGAACTTCTAAGCTATAACACATGGTGTTCATTACCCAAAATGGTGGATGAGGTTAGTCTAAGGGCAAGATGTCAGTTTCCTTTTTATGATTATTTTTCACTTGAACCATTATAATAGTCTCCTAACTGATCTCCCAGCATCCTTTTGGCCCCTTCCAATCTGTCCTCCATTCTACGGGCAGGATATGCTGCATAAAATTATGCGTCGAGCCATATAATGGCCCTAGAATTCTCTTTCTGGAATACTCCATCCTCGCCCCATCTGTTTAAATCCCATTCATTCTTCATGCTGCAGCTCTGTCATTTCTCCATTTCGCCCCTGGGAAACCATCCCTGACCACCAACCCCCCTCCCTCACCTACCCCACACACTTAGATGCTCTCTTCTGTGCTTCAATCACATCTTCTTATTTAGTCCTTTTGTAGTTCACACTTGTTCACTTGAAGGTGACTTGCTTATCTTCTTGTCTTCCTCACTAACCTGTGATTCTCACAGGAATGAAGATTAAGCCTATCTCATTCATCACTGTGTTCCCAGAAACTAGCACAGCACTCAGTCCATAGTGAGCACTCGATAAACATGTATGTATATATATTTAATAAATAGATATATAACAAATATATATATATAT
>NW_006487157.1:0-664 GCF_000325575.1 Pteropus alecto | reverse complement strand
CAAGTCACCTCAAAACGGTAGGTGGGGCAGTGATGCGACACCGCGGGGTCCCACAACTGTGTGTGGCGATGAGAATAGGGGGCTATCTTGGCTGCAGAGCACCCTACCCTCCCCTCCCAGGAGCAAAGGGTCCCGCCACACACCAGGCTCCCTGGCCCAGGGTATAGTGCTAGGGAGAGAAGTCCCTACCACCTCTGGCTGTGAAAACCAACAATTTTCACAGGGTGTTCTGCTGGGTGACACGTGGGGCGGCGGGTGGCGGAGATCTTCCTCATGTGGCCCACATGAGGACGACGGCCTCTCTGGCTCTGAGCTCCAGCACCAGGGACATGCGGGAGGCTCTGAGCAGTCAGGCTTCAGGGCGAGGGCTGGAGGGGCACCTGGTCCCTGGACATAGGTGCAGGCAGAAGCCACAGTCTTTTTGTTGAGCCTCCCCACTCTCAGTATGGTGACTCGGGTGACTCTCTGAGACCCCGCCCCTCCCAACACATGGGCCCACCCGTGTTGCCTCTGGTGGTTTATTCCATATAAACTGGCTGTCTCGGCTCCTGCTGCGGACTTTCTTAAAATCTTGGAAAGGCTCACAAAACCCAAAAAAGTAGTTTAAGGAGTTCATCAATACAAAGCCGGTATTACAGGAAATGTTGGAGGGACTTCTATAAGA
>NW_006487156.1:0-664 GCF_000325575.1 Pteropus alecto | reverse complement strand
TATAATAGAAAATGTGAAAAGTATCCTAAAAGTTAAGCAGCAAAGACTGGGGCCCAGATGTTCTCGATTATTATTACCATTATGAAAATGACTCTGTGCAAAAGGCCAAGATTTTTTGAAGCTGAGATGCCCTGAGGAACAGAAACACAAAACTTGTTTGGGGGGGTATCGTTCTTTGCACCTTCTTAGCACATTTGGCTGGGTGGGTGTCCCTGCATTAGACACTTTCTCCTCAGTCTGAGAAGAGCAGAGGGTTTTTTTGTACATAACAGGAAAATCTCTGGGAGCTAAACCTTCGTCTCACCATCTGTAAAGTGAGGTATTAAAACTTTTACCAAAAGAACTCTTAGCTATCCCTTTTAACTTTAAGAGTCTAAAGATTTTTAAGACCTGAGAAGACTTTTGTACATTTAGAAAGTCAGATCTGCATTCTTTATATTTATTGACGTATCAGATTTGAATCCTTTAAGGAGGAAGACCCTTCGCTGATGTCAGCTTAGGAGTCATTTATGCATAATGGAGCACTGTGTATTTTGGGGTCATCCTGCTTGCTGCAGACCATTATTTGGTCCCATTGCCATGATTTCTATCCAGAGCTATAGTACATGATGGGAAGGTGAATTGATGAGTGATGTGCATTTTTTAATCTTATTTTACTTTTTTT
>NW_006487155.1:0-664 GCF_000325575.1 Pteropus alecto | reverse complement strand
GCCACGTGCCCAGTGCCTCGGCTGTGCCAGGCCTGGGTCTCAGAAGCCATCCCTGGGTCGCCTCTCTGCACCGAATGCCACCTCTGCCTCAGCTTGGAGGCGCTTCCCAGTGGGCCTCCTCGGCCCAGGGCCCAGCCTTGTTCTGTACCCACTAGAAGGCCACCACGAACACCAGCTCCCTTCCCCTGGTGACCACTCAGAGCCAAGCCACGGTATCCCCCCAGCCCCATAGCAGCCTGCACCCCGCGGCCGGCCTGAGCCCCAGGCTCGCTACGGCACCAGCCTCGGGCCTGCTTTTCGCGGCCCTCTGCTCGCTCTTAGACCCGCTCTCTCCTGCCCCACCCTGCTCTTCTACGCGGCAGTTCTTCGGGACCCTGTTTTTTGTCGTAGGTCCAGCCTGCAGTGCTCCGAATAGTGATAAATGCCGTGATTAATGATTAGCCGTGGTGAAACAGGAAGAGCAGAATGTGCGGGATTAGTGAAGCTGGCCACGGGCACGTGGAAATGCAGAATACCATCCTCCCTACTCTTATGCTTAAATTTCCCCTAGTAAAACATTTAAAAATAGTCACGTTTCGCAGTGCATTTTCTTGGAGTTGAAAGTGTCCATGTAGACAATTAACCCGAGCTGCCCACGCCCGCAGCACAAGCAGCACCCCACCCC
>NW_006487154.1:0-664 GCF_000325575.1 Pteropus alecto | reverse complement strand
AAAAAAGAAGTTTAGGGACAGACACTCTTAGGAGGAAGATGCCAACCATTCTTCATCTCCACGTCCACAGCTTTCGGTCCCGCCGGCTCTGCCGCGAGCCAGAGCAGACCCCCCGAGGCCACCCTTTGGGTCCCCTCCCTGTTGCCTTCATCACACCAGCGACCTTAGCTGTACGTGGCCTGGCACTGAGATCGCAGACGGGGCTGTGCGTGCCCGCCCCGCACCCCAGGCTCTGCAGAGCCTCGCGCAGTGGGGAGCCCAGCGCGGAGGCTCGAGATCACCCTCTGACTGTCTGACAGGGGAGGGATGGGGCGGAGTCCTGTCGCAACAGGTGAGGTCTAGGTCAGACAGAAAGGCTTCTTGTCAGGCTCCTGAAGTGCTGCAGCAGCTGCGAGGGGGAGGTGGGGGTCCCACCGTGTCTGGCTTCGGCTCGGGGAGGATTAACCCGTTGGCTGCAGCCAAGTCGCTGGCAGTGTGTCTGTTTCAGCCACCGCACATGCTGGGGGGCTGTGAGGTCGGGCTGGGCCCCAGGCCACAGGGGGCCTTCGCGAGTACGCGGGGCTTTAGGAGCCTAAAAGTGGAGGGCGCCGTGGTGCGGGGGCCTCTGGTGGGTCTTAGGCCAATCCCGAAAATGCTCTGCCTTTGGCTACCTTGACCAGAAAAC
>NW_006487153.1:0-663 GCF_000325575.1 Pteropus alecto | reverse complement strand
CTCTCTCTCTTTCTCTTTCTCTCCTCCCCACCGCCCTCCAATTTTATTTATGTTCAGCAATGAACATTTATGAGTATTGGCCCTGGATATGATGTATTCACAGCTCAAATAAAGAAATGGGTATTATTACACAAGGATTTAAACCGGACCATGATCTCACAACTTTGAGCAGAACTAAATTATCATAGCAAGTACTGACATATTCTGGAAGAATGTTTGAGCCTGCATGTGATTCACTTGCTTTCATCGTCTTGAGGTGGTTCCTTTTCCTTTGTCTCTCCATAGGCAAAACAAGCTCTCTTCCCTTTATTGATGTATAATTTCTGATAAACATATATGAAAATTGCTTTGAGGTTTTACCTGAGACATTACCACAGACATTCAGGGCTTGAGAAGACCTCACTAGTCCTTCCATCCTAGCTACCCCTATAATAATTCAGGAACTACTTATGGACAGCTTGGGTACATTTTTACATTTCTGCTGGGTTGTACTAAAGGAATATAAGCATTCACTTGCCATAGAAATGTTTTTGACTTTCATCTAACTCAACATTTCTTAGCAACCTCTCCATATTCCTAGCTAGGCCCTCATGTTATCACATTACTTATACCTTTTATTTGACCTTCACAATTTCAAGAGAGTAGACACTCTGCCTGTTCACT
>NW_006487152.1:0-664 GCF_000325575.1 Pteropus alecto | reverse complement strand
TTTTTACCTGAAACAAGGCAAGGAGGATTTGTCTTCCTACACCCTTAGGGCAGCCCTGCCAGGGAAGAGGGATGTGAGGCTCAACCCCTAAATATCCAGAACGCCTTCCTCAGCCCTAATCTCCAAGTTCTCCTCAGCTGTTCAAGGCCCACACGCGAACCTTTGGAATAGCACTGGGAGCGACTCAGCAGCTGCTCCGGGAATGGGCAGACTACCTGCAGTGGGGACCCACACCCAGAACATCCTGGAGCCTGGGGGTGGGGCTAGCAGCCTGGCCTAGAAAGGGAAACAGAGAAGTGACATAGGTTCCCAGGCCACTTCCCTGACTCTGGCGTCCATAGTTTCATTTGGGTTGGGGAAAGCTGGTGGTAGCGACCACAGAGCCCTGGAGTTAGAAGAAATCTTTGTGACATCTCATTTGAAAGAGAAGAATTCAAGGCTTAGAGAGGTTGAGGGCCCTGCCCTGGGCCATCTGGTATTTTGGTGCCAGAGTTGCTAATAGCAATAGCAGTAACTGGGTGCTTACTGTATGCCAAGCACAGAGCAAAATGCTCTGCATCCATTAACTCATTTAATCACCCCAGTAACTCGATGAGGGGGGGTACCATTATTTCTTCCATTTTTGAGATGAGCAAACTGAGGCTCTGAGTGGCGAAGCCATGGG
>NW_006487151.1:0-664 GCF_000325575.1 Pteropus alecto | reverse complement strand
CCCGAGAGCGTATGAGATTTTGTAGCATTTACATTAATCAGTCCTTTTCTCCTACCCATAAAGGACTTGTAACTCAATATTCGCTGCGTTAGAGAAAAGCCAAGAAGCAGTTGAAATCACAAGCGAAGACCACGTGATACAGGTTCGTCGTTTTAGAGGTTCTTCCTTCTGGGTTTCTGGTTTTGTTCGTTCTCCTTTTTGGGATCGAATCCCTCCAATATGACTTTTTTTTTCCTTTTTGAAGTTCAAGAGACCAGTTTTTCCGTAGAGGATTATCAGAACAAAATCTATAAAATATGTAATTTAAAATAAGTTCCTTATCGGTAAGAAAAGGTACTAATAATTACTTAAGACGTTAGAAAATATTCTGTAGAAATACCACATTTGCACAGATTATTTCTCGCTTTTTGTTTGTTGAGGAGAGACTTTTATCCAGAAGGATTATGACTGGGTTGTGGGGGGAGACGTGGAATATGCAGGATGTTCTGACCTGAGGTCTGCAAGGTCTCATCTTTCTCTCTCTTTCTGAAGATTGTTTACACCTTTAGAAATTTACTAGAAACTACTCGAAACTTCAAAAATGACCTAGTAATTACCAAACAAATGGCTCATCATCAGCGGGTCATTTCAGTGACTTACAACACCACCGTGGCCTGTACTTTTC
>NW_006487150.1:0-664 GCF_000325575.1 Pteropus alecto | reverse complement strand
ACAGTTTGTTCTTTTGAGGAATTGTGATTATAGCAACATGGATCCAATGCAAAAATGACTGTATGTTATAGAATAAAGGGGGAAATTGGGTCATAGAGTAGAGGAAGAAGGTAGGTAGGACTCAAAGAAGGTCTTTATTGGTCCAGAAAAAAGCTGAAGGAAACCTGGAAAGGGATTTGGCCTCAGTGACCCAATTACATTCCATAAAGTACATACTTTCCCAAAGAAAACTTTGCCGAACAGAGTTTTAAAAAGCGGGGATAGACAAATGAATATCCTCTGGGAGAACTGCAAATCAGAATCAGGGTAGAAAAATGCAGACAAAAGTAGGGGAAAAGAAGGAAGGACGCAGATAGGAGATTGGTTTGAGCGGAAAGAGAAGTACATTGAGGTCTAGACAAGTGTGTGGTAGGAAATGGCAGAGAGGCAGCCCAGCTGTGGGTTGAAGTAGGGAATGCAGGAATCGTTTGATGGACAAGATCTTCCAAAGTTGTGAACCACTACATTTTTCTCCTTTTCCACTATGCATTCTCTTCTCCTTCAGACTCTTGGCATCGGTGGCATATGTAATAACTTAGAAAGTCACTCCTCACAACAGACCTAAGAGATGGGTATTTTGACAAAAATAAGTATTAGTTTCTTATTGCTGCTGTAACAAATTACC
>NW_006487149.1:0-664 GCF_000325575.1 Pteropus alecto | reverse complement strand
TAAAATCAGCTCCAGTTTGGAACAGATAAGTCCAAAATCATTCCCCCAACTCCCCTCTGGACACATCGAGCCAGGCTCCGTTCATCACATGATAGATTCTAAGAAATGCCTTCAGTTTCGATGTGCACACTGGTGTTTGAAGTGACAGCCTGGTGGTGTGCTGCTAAACTGACTCTCCGAAATAAGTTTTCAGAGTGCCAGGAGTTGTGGTATTTGCATATTTGTTTGAGGTAAATACTCCCTTCATGGCCAATCTGAAAATGCCAGTGTGAATGCAGTTGGGGTGGAGTGGATAGAATTGTCTTTTGCAAATGAGTACAATCCAGCTGTAGCACATGTCATGGATAGTCTCACTGTGCATGTATACTTTCATCTCTATGAAAGATCATGGTCAGATCCATCTCAGTGCTATGCCAGTTTCACTGAAATTATGTTGCCAAAACCTAGTGCATCCATATGAGTGGCAAAGAAAAAACAATGGCCAAATCAATCGTGGGAGAAAATATTGAGTGCCTGGAATCCCAGTACATAACTGGTAAAAGTACAAACTGCTTCATTCAATTTAGAGAATAAACAACTATTACTAGTTAAAAGGAAGAGAACGCAGCTCTAGCCCACAACTACAGACACTAGAGGAAAACGTGTGTGTGTGTGTGTGTGTGTG
>NW_006487148.1:0-664 GCF_000325575.1 Pteropus alecto | reverse complement strand
ATCATTGATTTGTGGTCAGGATACAATTCTGATGTCTCCAGAGAGATGCTACTTCCCCTTCAACAAGAGGAGAGCTCTGTTCCTGTGATAAGCAATTTGGGGCACCACTCTCTATGGCTTCCTGACACATTTGTCAAAATAATTAGGGAGTTTGTACTTATATCACAAGTAATTAGATGTTATCATTTAGTGCCTCATTATACAATATTTGTTAATTATGAGAGATACATTTAGATATTTTTTGCCATATAACCTGAGATTAGCATCTAATAATCATCACCTGATTTAATTTTTGAAAAGTCCATTCTATGAGGTAGTACTCTCATGAACTCCATTTTCCATCGCAGAAATGGGGCTTGAAGGAATTTAGTCTCTGCCCTAAGTTACAAACTGAGTGAGGGATGAGCCTTGATTGGAATCTGTCAGGACGCTTCTAGTTTTCAAACTCTAGGTCAGTGGTTCCCAGCCTGAGATGACGTTGCCCCTGGGCTATTCTGCAATGTCTAGGGAGACTGCTAAACACCTACAATACCCAACATACATGATTATTCTGCCCCAATTGTCCTAAAGATGAGAAAACTTAGTCCAGATCAGCACTTCTCCAACTTCGCTCTGTGTATGAGTCACTTAGGATTCTACTTCAAATGCAGATCCTGTTGGTCCT
>NW_006487147.1:0-664 GCF_000325575.1 Pteropus alecto | reverse complement strand
CTCCAGGTGCCTGCCTCAGCCTCCTTCCTCCCCACATTGACCCCTGGTCTAAGTCGCCTCCCATAGAATTCCTGGGGTGCTGGGCATGCTCAGAAACGAAACAGCGGGTCTGGGAGATCTGGGCACCTTGCTGCAATTCTGCTAACAAGATGGAGGAAGCCACTGGGCCTAAGAAAGCAATCCCATCCTGTTCCATTTAACCAGCTTAAAATTATGGATCTTGCTACACTTCCTCAAGCAAGTATAGACTCTAAGCTGGTTCAAAGGGATGTGCAAGTGGCCATTTTTCCAGAAGTTCCCTGACTTTGGGGCGGTGGCAGGGCCAGCCCTCCATCTGCGATGCTGATTCTTCCCTTCCCTCATTCGTAACACTTAGAAAATAGCTGCCTGGCTAATCGCCATAGGATTAAATATTATGAATTCATATATATAATTTGGCCCAGTGCCTTGCACATAGTAGGTACCACTTTGCTTTTTTTTTTTTTAGCCCTGGTTTGAAACTCATTAATAATAACCAGTTTTTACTGAGTGCTCACACTGGGCCACATAGTGTGCAGTACGAGTGCGTGCAGTGCTTTACGACCTACAGATTAAGAATTGAGGCCACAGGATGTAAGCCACTTGCACGAGCTCCCCCGTGTGAAGCTAGACTCAACCCAGTCTC
>NW_006487146.1:0-664 GCF_000325575.1 Pteropus alecto | reverse complement strand
GCGCTGAGTGCAGGCGCACTGCGGGCCAGGAGCTGCTCTCGGGGCAGTGTGGGCAGCTCAAGGGACCCTCACAGGCCTCTTCCTCGGGACTCATTTGCAGAGGAGACGACAGAGGGTCAGGGATGCCGAATAACTTGCTCAAGACCATGTGGCTGATAATGGCAGAGCCAGGACGCGAACAGCCGAGCTCGTCTCCCATGAGCCACTCCATCGACCTCTCTCAGCCTGAGTTTTCTCCTCAGTAAAGTGAGCATTAAAATGGTATCTCTACTTCATTAAGTTTTCGTTTGGATTAAACAAGAAAATGCATGAAAGGTACTTAGTATACGCTAAGTACCCAAAGAATGACAGCTACTATTTCTTTGCCATTGGTGTGTGTGCGTGTGTGTGTGCGTGTTTGCGTGTGTGTGTCGGAGGGGTGAGGGGAGGAGAGGGAGGAAGACTGACTTTTTGGCACTGCTACAGTTCTAGACGTTTAATAAGAGCCTTACGTTTTGGAGAGGAACTTGTTACACTTCAGGATGGACGCTTCCACGTAACTGCAAAAACATTCCGTTAAGAAAGACATTTTCCAGACGGCCGGTTCCCCGGGGAGAAACTGAGCTATTCATGAACAGAATCGGGGAGGCAGGGGCGGGGGGGGGGGGGGGGCGCCACACTGGCT
>NW_006487145.1:0-664 GCF_000325575.1 Pteropus alecto | reverse complement strand
ATTGACAAGACAAAGGAACAAAGAATGCAGTAGCACCAGGGATCATACATCCTAGTGGTTGGTACTGTCACATCTTGATATTCACTTTGGCCTTCATCCTGGCCATTACTAACAAAAACATTGAGGTTATACTTAAGGAACAGAGATCATCAGTAACTAGAAGGCTTTGCTGTACTAAGGGCAGTGAGGTGGGTCAAAGGTCGCAGAATTAAAGGACGCAAAGATGGAGATGATTTTGTTCACACTGAAGCCTGTACATTTCACCTCCAACATCTTGGTGGCCTACATGATCTTATCTGCCTATTGTCTATGGAGTCCCTGGGGCTAAATATCAGAAGGTGGCCTGTGTCAAAACAGCAATACCAGCAGCAACTAGAACAGAGGAAGCCACCAGCTGTAAGATAATGCCAACATGGCTGAACCCCATTTCCCAGGAGGAGAAGCAAACCGACACCTAAATGAATCAGCAAAAGAATCCGACCACCTTCACCTGTAGTGTTTTCCATATAGGGTAGGAGATCAGCAATGTGAGAGTCATAAGAAGCAGTATAAGTGCCACATTCTTGTTTAGTGAGGGCACAGGTCCCGCCTTATACTGTAATAAGAATATTTGAAGCCATCTTATTTTGAGAAACCCCTTTTCCCACTGAAGCACTTTCTTGGT
>NW_006487144.1:0-664 GCF_000325575.1 Pteropus alecto | reverse complement strand
AGCCTGAGGAGGCAGGGCAAAGCTGGGAGGCTTTGATTCTGCTATCTCATCAGGAACGAGGAGGCCTTAAACAGTGACAACGTTGATTCTATGTTTTATGTGGCCGTGTGGTGGAAGGCTTGCGAACGGTGAGGGGGACTGTGTTCTGTGCCTCTCCCTTAGCTTCCGGGGCTTTGCTGGCAGCCATGGAGTTGATAGCATCCCTCTGACGGCCGCCTTCTCGTCACATGATGTGTGTATGTGTGTGTGTCCGTGTTTCCCTTTTTGATAAGGACACCAGTGGGCCCTAACGACCTCTTTTTTTTTTCATCTATAATAAAAATAGTATATATTTAAGGTTGCAGCAAGATGACTTGATATATACAAACATACTTAAATGATTACTGTAGTCAAGCTAGTTAACAGATCTATCTCCTCACGTAGTTATCACTTTTGTGTGTGTGTGGTGAAAGCATCTGAAATCTAATCTCTTAGCAAATTTCCAGTGTTCAATATAGTAGTATTAAAGATAATGGTCATTTGTACCCATTGTGCAACTTTTACCGCCGCTTAAAAACAAAGGGGACTTTTTACTGTAAATAGTGACAGCAGCAGCAGAACTTTAGAGTCCCATTACTAAATGAATTCCGGTGTTTCTTGGGGGTGAGGTGGCCTGTGGTCACAG
>NW_006487143.1:0-664 GCF_000325575.1 Pteropus alecto | reverse complement strand
TTTTTTTTCCCCCAAATCCGTTCTTCTCATCCCCTACCCACGGTGTCAGTTCAAAAGTGCTTCTGAGACATAGTTTGGTAACATCAATACAGTTCAGTCAATCCTATTTCAAGTCACCGAATAGCACATGTTCTCTCTGTAATAAAGTATGTTATCTTCTGAATGAGATGAGTGAGGCTGAAGTCTTGGGAGGAGACAAGAAGCACTAATGCACTGCAGCATTTAAACAAATCAATGTACCTCTCTACCTTAAAAGCCACCAAACAAACATTTGATACCCAGCAGGCCCAGCACTTAAGGCAGCTCCAGGCAGCCACCAGGCCAGTCATTTATTTTCATTCCTCGATACTTTGGAACATCATTAGCAACAGGGAAGCATTAAGACGACAAGTGGGTGAGATTCACATCTGTCTATGTAACTGTGAGAGCTAATCTGTTTGGAACACTGAGAGCTGCTTAGAATTTCACTTGTGCTGATGGCATTACCCTGGCCAGATTGACTGTAAACATTATTGCCAAAGGGATTTCTTTAGCTTTGTCTGTCTCCATGGGAAAGCTTTTATTTTTTATTTTTCCCTAAAGAAGACTAGCAGAGTCAAACTTTGCATTCCAAATTCAGTCTATGCTTTTCCAAGTCATTTATTCTTCTCATGAAAAATGAGAT
>NW_006487142.1:0-663 GCF_000325575.1 Pteropus alecto | reverse complement strand
AAGAGTTAAGAACTCTGAACTCCACTGGCACATTGCATCTTTTGACTTTTTCTTTCTACAAATAATATAGATGGAATCCAAAAGAGACTGCTAGCAGTGCACATTGAGGATCCAAGTGTTTCACAAACTCCACCTACCCAGCCCTTCTGAGAGATTGATTCTAAAGTTAAAAGAATACTTGATTCATTCTACCAGTGTCGTAACGCACTAAACGATTTTCAAATTAACTTGCTGCCAGAAGCAGATAAGAGAAGAATTTTGCAAGAAACAAAATAAAAGTATATGCACATACGAACATGGCAAGGGAACTATCCTGAACACATGGAGGGGAAACTTTCTGAAAATAATTTCAGTGATTAGAACAAAAGTTTAGAAAATCGCATCATCAATGTAATAAGTAAGTGGTTACCGTAAAACATAAAGCAAAAATCTAAAAGCAGAGAAAAATGGAAATGAAAAAGAAGACTGAGATAAACAGGTGGAAATAGGGGATAAAATTAATACTGAAATGATATTACTATAAAAATTGGAAAACATTCGCACTAGGTGCCAAGGGTAAAAATTTTTCTCTTCAATAAATGGCATTTAATAATTTGTCATATAAAATGTATCTTGGCCTTTACATTATTTGTAAGTAGCAGTTCAGATAGAGTAAATATCTGA
>NW_006487141.1:0-664 GCF_000325575.1 Pteropus alecto | reverse complement strand
GTGGAGTGGGCTGATCTCGTTAGGCCGATGCAGATTCAGAAATGCTGCCAGTGCTGAGCCCGTGGGCTCCTGCAAAAGTCACAGACTGCAGTGAGGCCAGCTACCATCCGCCTAGGGCCCACAGACTCCAGTGACCCACCCAAGAGACATTGGAGTTCAGGCTGGCACCAGTGGCCCGCTACCAAAAGTCTCCCCAGTAATGTGTGGGCTGTGCGCGGGTGGCCCGACCTGATGGCTGCTGCCTGCCCATGAATGCTGGCCCAGAAAAGGCACAGGGCGGAGCTGGCTGCCTGGCGATGGGGCTGCTGTGGGCAATTTGTGGGTTAGGTGAGGCGGAGTCCCAGGGAGACATGGGGTGGGGCGGGCGATCTCGCTGGCCAATGCAGATTCAGAATCAGCCGTGGAGGTGGCGTCCACACAGGCAACATGGCGCCCATCTGCAGACCGCCTTGGAGGTAGGACTGAAAAAGGAGCAATGGTGGCCGTCCCTCCAGCCCTTGCCCTGGTGCTACACAACTTAGTCCTTCCCCTTATGTCTCTTCACCTCCTGAGCTGCTGACCCTCCACTGGCCCCCAGGGTGGTGTCTGCGAGTAAGTCTGTGACTGGGCCCTTTAAAGAGATGTCTGGGTTTTCAGGTTCCTTCCATCTCACCCAGACAGCCAG
>NW_006487140.1:0-663 GCF_000325575.1 Pteropus alecto | reverse complement strand
CCTCATTTGCATAGAAATGGACCAATCAGGGACCAGGGGGGGAACTTTCTCTATAAAAACAGGCTTCCAAGTTTGTGTCCATAGAGCACACTTTTGATTTCTATCCAGGCTATGCTTCCCCAGTTTGAAAACTGTTCATTTGAATACAGTTTCTCCTTTTCCCAAACCCCAGAATGGGGACTCCTGTTGGCATTGGATAGGTGGTAGCAACATTTGTTGACAAGAATTTTTTTTTTTGGAATCCTCTACCAGGTATAGAGGACACAGTCTGATTTTTCATTTCTATTGGGTGACCAGATTCTAAGAAGCAAATGACATTTAGTTTAGTTTAGCATTTATAAAGTCAACATAAGTAGGAAGGATTACTGTGCTTTTCCTGGACTCCAAGGTGCCAGACAAAATGCATTGTGAAGCTTCCAACCCTCCTCCTGCTCCTGTCTAGGGCCCTTCCCCTACTTGAGACCTGGGCTGGTGAATAATGGACGAGAAGAGACATTGAAGGAGGGGAACAAAGGAGAATTGCACTGAGTTCTTTAGTAAATGGATGAAGCCACATCTCTGTCTCCTCCCAGGACCCCAGGCACCTCACCCTTTTCCCTCACCTTCTATACCTTTCTGTCCAAATCCATTACCTGCTCCTACTTCTATATATAACCACTACTT
>NW_006487139.1:0-664 GCF_000325575.1 Pteropus alecto | reverse complement strand
ATCCTCTACGCCAGCCCTGACTTTAATGCCCATCCGTTTTTCTGCACCCCCTTAGGGCAGTGTGCAAACTCGCCGCCCTTCGGTGTCTAGCCCGTGTGCACCTGTGCCGTCCGTCACTGCACGGCATCCCGCCCCTCGGGACCACACGGGACATGCCGAGCCCGCTGTCATCCTCGAAGCTGGCCGCGCCCTCGGCCACGCACGGGCTGACCTGTGACTCCGCCCCGCAAGAGTCGTCTCCCGAACGGGCTGCTCGGAAGTCCCCACCCCTCAGTGGAGTCAGTTCTTCTCTGTGTCACAGCCCGGTGCCCACGGTCACCGCGCGGTTATACGCCCTCTGCCCTTGTTCACCGGTCTCGCGCCTCGGGCTCTCCAAGGCTCTGAACCTCGGACGGGATTGGGGTTCTCTGTGTCCCGACACGGAATGACGCGCCGGGCAGCGTTTTAACGGAAGACGAGCTCGTCTTCTTCTTCGGCTCTCACTGACCTCGGTCCGCTTCCCTAGACTTCTGCAGCAGCCCGGCGCCCGGCAAGCCTCTCAGTGGCGAGGGGCATAAGCTTCGGTCTCCTTTGCTTTGATGGCTCACACGATGGTCTTGAATAGAATCAACACAGCTTATGTCACTGTGTCCCCGGTGGTGGCCCACAGAGGGTCAGTCCATCA
>NW_006487138.1:0-664 GCF_000325575.1 Pteropus alecto | reverse complement strand
TCTCTATGTATCTCTCCCATCTGCATCATTTATAAAAACATTGTTATTGGATTTAGGACCCAACTGGATAATCCAGAATTATTTCAAAATTCTTAATTACATCTCAAAACCCCTTTTTTTTCCCCCAAATAAAGTCAAATTCACAGGTTTTAAGATTTGGTGGATTTATCTTTGTGTGTGTGTGTGTTGGCGGGGTGGAGGGGGGGGTGACTATTCAACTCACTATATACCACTAAAGGTTTGAGGGGATTTCCCAGAGGAGCTTTTGTCACTGTAAATGCACCTCCCTTCCTTACAGAGCATGGAGGTGTGCAGACCATAGAACAGATCTACTTACAATCACTGCTCTGTCTCCATCTGTAGATCCTGAAGCTGACTGTAAGCCAGAATGCCAAATTTCCTCCTTACTGGTGCTTACATTTTGCATAAGAGTTGTCCCTCCCATGCAATAAGATTTCCACCTCCCTTCAAATATCTATTAGGAAAATCTTTCTTCTGAACTATAAAGTAAGTCATATTTCAAGTTCTTTCTCATAAAGCTCTGGACCCTAGAAAACCAGAAAATATAGATATATCATAATATGTATTAGCATATACGTATACACATATGCACATGTATGCACCTATATACACAATGTGTGTGAGTGTATGTATGTATATATAT
>NW_006487137.1:0-664 GCF_000325575.1 Pteropus alecto | reverse complement strand
AAATCCTTGGGGCTTAAACTTTTTGCATATAAGTTCCCCAGAGAACTTGAGGTAGAGGAGAGATGAGAATTCTGTCCCTCACCTTGAAGCCTGAATTTGGAAATTGGGCTTTGCTTATGTCTTCTTTAAATAGGTAAATTCTAGATTATAAGTGCAAGATAAAATGTCTACCCTATCACAAAGCAGTGTCTTGGATCCAGGCAAATTGCCTTTGCTCATGGGAACTGGGAAGAAGGGAGGTCCCACTTCACTTGTTAGAGGTGAGGAGCAGGTCACTGAAAGGGGAGGGACTGGCGTAGGATTCCGCAGGTGCCTGGTCCACTTTCCAGAGTGAGGTCTCACTAGGTGGGAGCAGGGAGCCTAGCTCCACTGCCACGAGCTGTGGGATTCCTAGCAGATGAGGCTTTGCCGTGAGGCCTAGCCAGAATCTTAGGGATTTTTCTCTGTCCATGAATCCCCTGGTGCATCTTTCTAATGATGATATAGTTCTTTCCAGACCAGAGGGTGCCCACCCTGGCCTCTGAGAGCTCCAGGCTGGGATGGGCCTGGGTGCTCTCTGACTCCCCGATGCAATAGTCTCTATTCTCTGCCACAAGGGATCCATGGGAGGCGTGAGTGAAATAGCTAAGTGAGATGTGAGTAGAAATACTTCAGTTGCTTCTCC
>NW_006487136.1:0-663 GCF_000325575.1 Pteropus alecto | reverse complement strand
AGAGAGAGAGACACGTCCTTGTTCCATCGAGACCCAAGCTTATCTATAGTTTGACTTAGTCGTGGTGTTGTATGTAGATTTTAAGGGAGATGAGCAGAGAAAAATGACTTTATTATCTCCAGCTAGAAGTCTGTGTTCATTTAAAATGTCATCATCATTATTATAACATTTAACTATGATTATAAAAGAATCACGCTCTCTTTTCCAAGCTTGTAAAGCAGAAGGGAAAGTATAAAGAGGAAATCTATACACTAATCATCCAGAGGGAGCCTTGAGGACATCTGGGTCCCATCTTTCCAGGCTAGGCAGGACCCTGGCACAGGGCATCGGGGGTCTGGGTACTTAAGGTTAGTTCCTTGTAGTAAAGGGGAAATCTGTCTCGCTATGCCTCTTCTGTGCAGCAAATAAAAATAATTTAGAACAAGAAAAAGAATGAGAGCATGCCAGTATGTTGATCTTTCTACATACATTGAATAAGTTAATCTTTACAATGATCCTGTGAAGTGGACCCTATTTTTGTCATTTCTTTGTTATAGATGACGGGACTGAGGCTCAGAGAGGTGAAAAGATAGCCACAGAGGGGAAGTGGCCGGATTTCCAAAAGGTGGAGGCCACCCAAGTGTCCACTGATGAATGAATGGATCAACAAAATGTGGTCTATAC
>NW_006487135.1:0-663 GCF_000325575.1 Pteropus alecto | reverse complement strand
TTTTTTCTTCCTTTCAAAAAAGACTGGTAAAATGTTGATAATTTTTGCACTTAGGTGAGGGTACGTGGACGTTCGTTTACACTATATTCTCTCTACTTCTCTATATGTTAAAAACTATCAGCATAAAAAGTTAAAAATAAAGCAAAATGTTTTTTAAAATCCATCTTCTGATCTCATCTATAAACACATGCACAGATATATAAAGCATATCACATTCTAAAGGTAAATCACATGACAGTTAAATTTAGTTTATTTTAGTTTGACTCCAAGCCCAAGGAAACCATATTTAAGTACTTAATATATTTTAACTTGAATAATCACTTGAAAGTTTCAAAACACGGGCATATCTTGCTTTACTGCACTTCACAGATACTGCATCTTTTTACAAATTTAAGGTCTATGGCAACCCGGAGTCGAGCAAGTCTATTGGTAGCATTTTCCAACAAACTCAGTTGATGGTTAGCATTTTTTTTAGAAATAAAGTATCTTGTAATTAAAAAGTGAAGGTATGTACATTATTTTTTAGATATGATGCTATTGCACACTTAATAAACATAACTTTTATATGTACCAGGAAACCGAAAATTCGTGTGATTCACTTTATTGCAACATTCACATTACTGCAGTAGTCTGGAACCAAACCTGCAATATCTCCGAGGCATG
>NW_006487134.1:0-665 GCF_000325575.1 Pteropus alecto | reverse complement strand
AAAAAAAAAAAAATTGATTAGCAAATTTGATGATCTCTTCTTCCCACCTCGGGGCATAGACAGTGACAAAAAACGATGGAATAATTGGGCCCAGCTCCTGCTTGAGTAATACCACTGTGGATTTATCAAACACTGATGAGCCCAGATTTTGGGGTGTGAGTTCTCCACCCATAGCCTCTCCAACCCCTTTATCATGTTAATGTACACAGGCTACTTGTGTGCTTTCATTCCCAGTAAAGCCAGCCTCTGTGTCTTTGTTGAAGGGTTACTCCCCAGTGGCTGGGATCCATTTTGCCTACACTTGGGGAGTTAAGAGTGCCTGGGAATTTAAGTTCTCCCAGAGGCAATTTCTAGCTAGTGGCGGTGATAGATATATAAATATGTCAGCTCTCTTTTCCCCTGATGAGGACAACTCTGAGGAAGTACCTGTACTGTCTGTCTCTAAAGCTCCCCTGCAGAATCGAGCCGAAGTGACTGGCTGTAGGACTTTGCTTAATACCCTTGCTGGTCTCCTTCTTTTCTTGGTCTGATTTCTCTATCGGTTTGTTCAGGGAACATTTCCTAATAAATCACTTTAACACAAATCCTCATCTCAAGTTCTGTTTCTAGGGAATCTCTCCTAAGACAGGTGGTTTATTGTGGACCCTTGCAATTACCTTGCCTGG
>NW_006487133.1:0-663 GCF_000325575.1 Pteropus alecto | reverse complement strand
TTTCTGAGGCCTGCCAGGGGCAGAGCAGGGGGTTGGGAGTAGCTGCCTGAAGGTGGCAGGTAGTAGGGACCCTCTCTATCCCCTACTCCTGGCCTCCCATACACACAAATAACTAGTAGGAGCAAAGGAGCCAGCCAGGAGACAGAACTTTCAGTAGGGGTCAGCTGAGGCCAGGCCAGGTGGGGAAGAGGGGACACTGCCTGCTTGGCCTTAAGCCAGGGGGATGCTAGCAGGATAAAACTTCAGGCTCCAGCTCAGGCTGTAGAACTGGAGCTCCAGACCCTCTAAGTCATGAAAAATTATTAATAGCTTCTAAGCTGGCAGGTCTGGAGTCAAAGAGAACTAGGTTCTAACTCCAGTTTTTTTCCATACCATCTGTGTGAGCTTGGGCAAGTCCCGTCGCCTCTCTGAGCCTCAATTTCCTCATCTGTAACATGGGGATTATTGTGGGGACAAAGGAAACAAAAGATTAGGTGCTCAGCACAGAACCTGGCATACACTGCATACTCAAGGCCACCAGGGTCTCCATGCCCACACCCCCCATCTTCGCACGGGCAGGGACATGGATGAAGTGCACGGTCTGGGATGTGGAGAGAGGGGAGAGGCTGGAGAACAAGCCACTGCAGCTGACCCCACAGGAGCTTTCCTTGGTGGCATCCCCCC
>NW_006487132.1:0-663 GCF_000325575.1 Pteropus alecto | reverse complement strand
TCTGCATATGACTCTGGTCCCTATGCACAGAAGGAGGCGAGGAGTCAATGGATTCAGGAACTATGTTTCTGGAGCCATCTGTACTATTCTCATTCATCAGTTGAACAGAGATCGGGAATTCTGGACGAATTACAAATCTTCATGCTCCTTTCTTCTCATGTGCAGGAATTTCTGTTTTTGATCTGTATATTGTCTCCATTTTGGACCAAAGGAAAGTGCCCTGGACTCTGGATAATGAGTTAAAAATGGCACAAAAAACAAATCAGTGAGAATGTATTGAAGGTGTGAACACAGGTATAAGAGCTCAGAAAGGGAGTGAGGAGACCACGGCTTTCATAGTGTTTGGAAACTCACTCTAAGCAAGAAATTTCTGTAGGCAAACAGAATTTTATTTCTGGGGAACAGTTAAAGAAAATTTTCTTCTTTCCAAATTACTATTCTGTCCTTCAAGTTGTAAAATTTATTTTTTCGCCCTTACTGGAGCCGCAATTCCAACATAGATGAAAGCAGAGTCTTTATCGTGATCACAACACTCTGTTCTGTTGCCCTCATTACGTCTTTGGTTCCTTGTGTTCAGAAGCATGGGGTTGGCTGTGCCAGACAGTCTCTGTCCCCCTTGTCTCTCCTTCTGGACTGGGTTCCATCAGATGCTTGGTTCTCAGT
>NW_006487131.1:0-663 GCF_000325575.1 Pteropus alecto | reverse complement strand
TTGCAGTGGGGCCCATGAACTGGCATCTTTAACAAATTCCACATAAGTGCCGATATTGCTCCCCTGGACTCCACTATCTGTACCACTACACCAGAGAAAGCAGGTACAGCACACCTGAGCCCTGACACCAATCATCTTATCAATACAAATAATGTCAGTTCCCAGTGAAGACCAACAATCATTGCCTTGAGAGACCATATTCTTCGCTGACCCTTTGAAGTTTATGGAAGGCTAGAGAAGGAAGTAGTGTCTGAGAAAATCTGTATTTGGAAAATGATTTGTATGCATCAATGCAATGTTTATTAAATATCTATGAGGAGCTCATGAGCAGGTTACAGTGCACGATATTGGGATCTTACATACATTATGTGAATTCTCATAAAACTCTGAGAGTTGGGTACAGAATACCTCACATGACAATGTAGATATTGGCCCCTGTTTTTCTGTCTCTTTTCTGTTTTTCTATCATTGATTGACAACAAAAATGTTTCTATAGATTTGGAGATAGAGATGGATGGGAGAAATGCAGAAAAAAAGGGGTGAAGGAGCAGTTCGCAGGAGTCTGTCATTGTGTTTATGTTTACTTTTATTTTGGAAATAGGTAGATAAATGTCTAATTTTATAAGTAACTGTCAGTTTTCCACTCTCATCAGGAATATGTAA
>NW_006487130.1:0-663 GCF_000325575.1 Pteropus alecto | reverse complement strand
AGTCAGTACCCCATTACTCCCACGGTCCTGGCTGTGGGAATGGAACTCGGACCTCCTAGGTAGTGGGCTAGATTCCACAGAGAGGCTTAGCAGGCATATGCAATGTGGGGTATTTTGTGAAACAAGACAACAGACCAGAGAGAGAGCACCCTCTGGTCAGTCATTAGAGGCTCTGATGTGGGGAGCAAGTACCTTCACAGTGGACTGCCAGCTGTGGTGTACAGGCCACCTCCTGAGCCCTGACGCAGGAGATTCATCGCTGGGCTGTGCAGAGGATTGGCTTCTGTCTCCTTCTCTGAGCCAGTTGCCTGATTATGTTCAAGATCATCAGATGAGTTGCCATTCACTAAGCCCTGCTCCGTGCCAGGCATTGTGCTGGGGGAGCATTCCTCACAAGCACACACTGAAGTGGGTACAATTATCTCCATCTCACAGGTACTCAAATTGAGTTTTGCCCAGGCCACACGGTGAACGTCGGCAGACATCTTTGTTTTGTTTTGTTTTTCACTGTGATGCTTCTTTGCCATCTGGATGGTGCTGGGTAGGGTCACTGGGCTTCTTCTCACCGTTCTCCCATATCAGCACGGCCCATGGCCTCATTGGTCAATTATGTAGAAGTCCACCCTGCCTGCTCGGAAGTCTGCAAGGTTGCTTCTTCCCTGG
>NW_006487129.1:0-663 GCF_000325575.1 Pteropus alecto | reverse complement strand
CTGGAGGACAAAGCAAAACCAAGAGGTCCAAGGACCAAGAGCTGCATACATCATCATGTAGCAAAATCCTGTTCTTGCCCAAGAGAGGCACCGATCCTTTAGGGGGACTGATTCAGGAAGAATGTATCTTCATTTAGGATGAACCGAAGTCCTGAAATTAAAATGAAAAGGCAGAAACCAGATAGGAAATCAAACCTGACTTTCGGATAGATTTCAGAAATCTAGCAGCTCACTGTTTTTTTCCTGAGTGCCTGAAAGTAGGAAAGATTCATAGAAATTCCATACTGTTTTATAAGTGACTGACTGGACTATTGCAGCTGGAATAAGGGACAGAACCTGTTGACTGACAAGTTTATTGTGATGCCGAGGCTCAGAGGGCTAGGCTAGTGCTTCAGAAATCGTTCCTACTTAAGGCCCGAGAAGGCTGGTTGGGATCAGTCTGGAGTTGTGAAGAATGAGAGGAAAGGGATAACGCTCAGAAAGAATCTGAAAGAAGAAGTTGCAGCCATCACAATGCCTTTTCCTTGGACCTTTCTGCCTACTTCCTCCCCAATCTCTTCTATACAGTTAAATCTTTTTTTATGAATACCTATAATTATTAAATATATAAGTAAATAAATGCTGTTTCCAAGGGTCTAAGCTGGGGAGATAGCTCACATAATA
>NW_006487128.1:0-663 GCF_000325575.1 Pteropus alecto | reverse complement strand
ACACACACACTCACACACACACTCTCTCTCTCTCTACTCATGTATATGTATTACGCGTGTGTATCTGACACGAGACTTTGACCAGCAGAACTGTATATTTAAACTACACAAACAATCTTACGATAACTTAAAATGTCAGAGAAAAGAAACTCATCTGAGCGTGGTTCTTGTTTTGATCAGGAATTCTTGGGTGCTGGCAGTCATCTGCATCTCTCTAGATGTCGGAATCAGTGCCCTGTGTGTGACCCCTGACTTCTGTGCTGACCGTTCAGGGCTAACGGGCAGGCCCCCCCTTGAAGCGTGTGGACACAGCTGCTCACAGAGACACTGTAAAGCTTAGTGTACTTTCCATTTGCTCTGCCGCAACCTGTAAAAAGCCATACTTTTGATTCCGCTTCAGCCCTAAAACCCTTTCCCCTGGACGCAAAGCACGATGCAGAAAACCTGTCTGCAGTGTGGAAACAAAGACCACCAAACGAGAACAATCAGGCTGCTTTTGGAGCTTGTTATAGCAAGGGCGTCGGCCACCAGACCTTGCACGTTAGGCCAAGCAATGGCCCCCAAAGATCTTATATCAGTCAGGGTTCTCCAGAGAAAACCAACAGGAGACCTACATCTGGATAGATGGATAGATATATAGAATGGATAGGTAGATGACTGATC
>NW_006487127.1:0-663 GCF_000325575.1 Pteropus alecto | reverse complement strand
CCCCTGAAGTTCAGGCAGGACTGTATTCGGAAACAGCAGCTCCGAGCCAGCGATTCTGCTCCACTGCTCGGACACCCACGGGCCGACACAGCCTGGGGCCATCAGGTTATTCTACTCGCCCTGATTCTTATTATTGTTAACATGCAGTGAGAACGTAGCAAACGCCAGGGCCTGGGCTGAGCGCTATATGTGGATTATTGCATTCACTTCCCAGAGCCACGTGGCGGGGCAGCTAACTATTGTTAAGAGCATGTTCCAGATGAGGGCGCTCATGCGGCGAGGAGCCTAGCCCCAGGGACACGCTGCTGGGGACAGCGGGGCAGGCTTTGAACCAGGCTCGCTCACTCCATAGTTTGTTCATGTTCACGTTGGATGTCTCAGCGTGGCCTCCAGACAAACCCATCAGAAGCACACAGGGTGCCCACTACAAAGGCAGATCCCTGCCCCAGACCCAGACCCATCGAAGGAGTCTCAGGAGGCCTGCCACTCCAGAAAAGCCTCCTCTGACCCGCACCCGAGGTCACCGTTTTGTATTAAGCCCTGTACGTTGGAGGAGTTCTGAGCTACGCTCCCAGCACCTCGCTTCCACGGGGACCTATGTCTCCACTTAGGACACAGTCTGCAAGGAATAACGATGGAAGGCTGGGCCCTGATTAAGGTTTG
>NW_006487126.1:0-663 GCF_000325575.1 Pteropus alecto | reverse complement strand
GGGGAGAATCGGGTTGGCACAGACTTCAGCCACGCACGCCTTTTATTACTCTGGCAATAAAGAACACCCAGGGTGCGCAGCCTGTGGCGGACACCCCGTCATCATCCTCCCCTCGGGGTAATGCCCATCGAGCGCCGACCCCCTGCCAGGCCCTGCACTTCCCACAGGGCCACGGCCTTTGTGGGGCGCCCGCTCTACTGAGGGGGGAATACGACGGGCAACCTTTGACGTGCACGCTCACGGAATTGACGGATGGGAAGGGATGCAGGAAAGAGAACCAAGGCGGACGAGAGATGGAGAGCCAGGGGCGGAGTGGGGACTGACCCTACAGGGCGCGGTGAGGGAGGTCCTCCCCGAGATGCTCGCATGGAGCCTGAAGGATGGGGCTACCTGGAATCAAGGGTTGCAGGCTGAGGTGACAGCAAGTTCAAGCCCCTGACACAGAACGGCAGGGTGACCAGATGTCCGGAATGAGTGCCCACAGGGGTCACTATAAGGAACTGAGGTTTCATCTGATACCTAAAGGGAGAGGAAGCAGGATCTGGGCAGACCTGTTCAAACGTCAATGCGACCTCTTCCTCACCGTTTGCCCCTGGGAAAGGCCGTTGGCCTCTGGGAGCTTCGTCTTCCTCGTCAGGGTGGCCACGAGGATGCCTGTTCCCC